>NW_009220158.1:0-21537 GCF_000690835.1 Fulmarus glacialis | reverse complement strand
AAAAAAAAGCCTTTAGCACATGCATTAACATGGCCAGGCAATGAATAATTTACGCCTGGCTCTATTAAGCTTTTACACTGGGACCCGCGCAGCACGGCTCGCCTCGCAGCTAAAGTAGGTCACGTCTGCTCCGAGGGTCCCCGGGCGTCCCCTCCCCGGCCGGTGTAAGCACGGCGCAGGCGTGTGTGCACATACGTGTCCGTGCGCTTGCTGCCTCTGTCCATCCGTGTCTGCTCGTGCATGTGTGCAATGCCCCTGCCCCTCCCAGGCTGCTCCCGCTTGTGTCCTACTCAAAGGGACGCTCTCTGGGCAGCGATGTGGGGACAGGGAATGTCTCCGGCCTGCGGGTGGGATGAAGAAGCTCCAGGGTGGGGAGCAGCTCTGGATGGGGCACAGCCTGATGGCAGCACTGGGAAAAAGGGCGCAGGTTGCTGGCACCCAGGTCCTTTGGTCTCTGGCACTGCCTGGACCTGTTGCGCAGCGGCCATAGGAGAAAGTGGCCGGAGAGCAGGTGGGCACGTTGGGGCTGGGAGAAGAAGGAGTAGGGAAAAAAGCTGGTTTTGGCACACTTTCATTTTCCATTTTACTGGAAACTCCCCCTCTTCTTTTCCTCGTTTTAAAGGTGGGACTATAAATAAATAAATCTGGGAGCTTTCGGACCATTTTCTCCCTAAAGCGCGGTGCTCCTCCATGGTATGTGGTCCAGGTGCTGCAGCAAGGAGCACTCTGGAAATAGAAAATCCAGCTGCTCTGATGCAGAAAGGCCTCTTGGCATGGCCGTGCTGGACAAGCTGCCATGGAGCTGGCCTGGGCCCCCGTTTGAACTGACCAGACATGCCTGCAGCAGGCCAGGGCATCTTCAGGGAGGCCAGTGGGAAGCCCAGGTGCAAAACTCAGTCCCTGCTTGAAACCAGAGATGTAGGAGAGGACACAGGTCATTTAACATCTGCATTTATCCAGGGACCTGCTGATCGCAAGGCACTGCAGAGCTCCTGTCTCCAAGGTCAGGAGTGCCTCGCAGCACTGATGCTCTCCTCGTGGTCCTGCATACCTTTGCTGATGATTAAGGGTACCCAGATGCAGCCCAGTTGTGCAGGTTGCATGATCTGGTGCCTTCAGCTCATTTTCATCAGCAAATGCTGATGAACAGCGATTCAAAAGGCTTCTGCAAAGGATCAAAATGGCTCCTGCAAACCCCAGCAACTTCCATCTGCTGGTCTGTACTGGCAGCGCAGGAAGAAGAGCCTCTGTCTCCTTTCCCCAAGGCATCCCTCCTCACTTGGGCTGAAGCCTTTCACGGTTGAAGACCATTTTGACCTCAGGCTGGAGGACAACTCTTGTGAGTCTCCAAGGACAGAGGCAGCGTTGCCTCCAAACCTGAGCTCTGCCTTCAGTGCTGTTTCTCCATCTTTATTTCCAGTCCTGTTGGTGGCCTCCTTCCTGCAGTTAAACTCTACCCAGCTGGTCAGAAAGCCAAACTCCCTGGGACCACTGACGTCCTCCCAGTTGTTTGTACGTTTGGCAGACATCAACGGCCACAACCATGAGGAGATGTCTCAGATGGCCCCAGATCCATACTGCATCAGGAACCGCCAGAATTTCTGGCTTCAGTAGCTACCGCTTCCAGCTGACTTCCAAGAAGCTGCAGCTCACGTAACGTTGCTGGGATTTCCCTGGCAAATGTGCGTGGACCAGCCCCGTGGGGACGAGGACCAAGTCTGTTGCAGCCAGGGAACATCACATGTACCGCCTCTGTGGAGCCCCAGCCCGCCCGCGGCACGTGGCCAAATAAAATGAATGGCCAAGCTGCTTGATTATGGGTGAACTTGGTAGCACACCTCTGGAAGAGACAGGCTTGGCTGGCGGGTGGCAAGTAGGCTTACCCAGGCCAGAAACATCACCGGGAGAGCAGAAAGAGCTGGGAAATGATGGAGAACAAGCAGGGAGGAAAGAGCACACTGCTCCTTATCTTGCCTTTCCTTATGGCACAGTGCCCCCTCTCATGAGTTTTGCTTACCTGCCAGGCTCGGATATTGCCACACTGTCCTACAGGTCCAAAAATACCTTTGCTATCTCTCTGCCAACCACCCCTTAAATTATTCCCCAACGGAGCAAGAAGTCTGTAGAGACTTGGAAACAGCATCGCAAAACCCCAGATAGCGAGCATGGAAAGACACGGGTGATACACAAGAGACTGCGCAGGGATCATACAGGTTTGTAGGGACAAAATACACGCTGCACAGTATCTGCTGGTGAAAGGCGAGAGGTACTTGGACCCACCCCGCAAAGCGATGGATCACATCCCAGAGGGGCTTTGGGAGTCAAGGTGCTGCTGCGATGGGATCCCGCACAAAAGCCTGTAATATCGTAACGGTGAGCGGGTGACTGGAGGGTTATTAGTCAGAGGAGTTACCCCAATCCTGACTCAAAAACACGTGGGATCGAATCAGATCCTCAAAGAATAAAAGCTGCTCTGAACCACTAAGGTTTTACACGGCTTTGTTATTTCTGCTGGTGTGATGGGAAAGGTCCCCGCGCTCTGCGTTGCGACACAGCGCATTAGCGAGATGCACAGTACGGTGGGAAAGCCAGGAGGTGGCATCCGAGGCCTGAGCACGAGACCAGGACACTTTCCCGAGCAGGAGCCTAACAGGAGGTTGCAGCTTGGGACAGTGGAGAAAACACGCATAGATTTTGTCCTGCACCTTCCTCTCCCCCTTGGGCTGAGGAGAGCGTAGGTACTTTAGACAAAGGATCTCTGTAATAAGTTAATAGATGAAAATCTTTTTACTTTTCTGGTCAGTTGTAGCGCTGTTACCAAAAATACACGAATCTCAGTGGGCTTGCTGGGGGGGTGTCCATAGCCCAACCTGGCTGTGGCGGGACCGTCACCAGCACTGACTCAGTCGTGGCTTGGTCCAGCTGAGCCTGGGAAACCCCTGAGGCTGGAGAACTCCCTCTTCTGGGTGCCTCTACCAGTGCATAGCTTCTGGTATTACTCATTCAACTAAAAAAGAAGAAAATCTGAGAGTCTCATCTGATGACATAGCGATGACACATTCAGCTCTTTACTAGGCACGGGGCAGAGGGGGCCGCCTGGGCTTGGCAGCAGGCTACTTGGTCCAGCTCTTTTTTGCAAGTGACACTGAGGACTGAGATAGCCAGAAGCATCACCACCACCCTACGACGGTGTTGGGTCAGACAGCAGATGGCACTAGGAGGTTAGCTCAGGAAGGACCGAGCACGGCGGGATGCCTGGAGGGAGCAGAGGCCACCGCTGGACTTGCAGATCTCAGCCCGGCACGGACTGTACAGCTGCGGGCAGGAGACCAAGAGAAAGAAGCAGCTGCAGCCACCCAGGCCCCTGGGACAGGGAAAGCAGGGAAACACCAGCCCCTGATAAAAACCTAGAAGTGTCTCCAAATACGTCCAAAATGTCCTGCTCCAAAATGTCTGGGGCACTCAAAACGGGAGAGATCCCAGCTTTGCGATGCAGACGGATTGGCGTCTCCGGGGTGTTTGTCCCGCTACAGGAATCCACAGCTGTCCCCTTCCCACGGTCCCTGGGCACGGCAGCCCAAGCACACTTTACCCGGTGGGCTTCATCCGCTGGGCTTCATCTGGTGGGCTTCACCTGCTGGGCTTCATTGTGATTGACACACTCCTTTCATCCGCCTCTGGGTCACAGGAGTGAGTGGGAACTCCTGAACCTCTCTTCGGGACCAAATCTCCATGCTGCTCACCCAGGAGTTTCAACAGGCAAAGGGAGGATGCTAGCTTGTGCCAACAGGCCAAATCAAATGGCCGGTGCAGCAATTACTGACTTTCAAGGCATGCTGGTACCACGACCAATGTATTTTCATCTGCCCTTTGCCCTCTTGCTGTCCTTGGCGTCCTGCTGAGGACTGGGTTGGTTGCTCAAGGTGACAGCATGGTCCCCCCTCTTGCTCTCTTGGTGAGGTGGGTACCTGCTGTCCTCCGCAGGGGCTTTCCGTTCTCTGCTGGCAAAGACAGCTCTGTCCACCACTGATGGTGGGTTGAGCTCACGCAGGGTATGCTGGAGTTTCTCAGGAGATCTGCCAGCCCCACCAGACGGCAGACAGGGTCTGATCTGAGAGGCTATCATGGGACCTGCCAGCCTTAGGGACCGGTGCTGCGGGGGGTCATGAGCAAGGCCTCAGTCCATGCTACTGCCTGTTGGGTGCTTCCAGCTTGGAAATCATGGGTACTGATAACGAGTGCTGGAAGTCCTCCTGCAACTGGCTTTTCTGGATGTTTCCCCAAGGCAGCAGGGGAAAAGCTGTGCACAGAGGTCTGGACTGTGGTACTTAGTGCTGTCTCTCCAGAGGTGGTACAGAGTTGCCCTGCATGGAGCAAGCACTTACATCTTAGGGTTGTCATTGACTTCCAGGTTACTGTGAGTTCTCAGCACCAGCAGCAGTGGCCACGATTTGGCCTTCTGGGAGAGAAAGCTGAAGGGAATGAGTGAGCCTAGAGGGGTTTTGGCAGAAGGGCCTGAACCTTGCAAATGGCTGGGAGAGGCTGTCAGCTCCGCTCTGTCCACAGCATCCCTGGTTTCAACCTGAGCTAGATCATGCCCTGCTTCCCCCAGCAAGAACATCATCGCTACCCAGCTCCAAGACGACCAAGTAGCTGCCACCTCCTCCCTGCCAGAGGCTGGTTCATCTCTGCCAATGCTCCCAGGAGGTCTCTGCACTGGTGGGTGGCCACGTGTGGCATTTTACAAGGTGGCCGCAGGCACAGGTGGATGCCAACTGATTCATCCCAGCACCTTACCTTGGGAACAGGTTCTGCTAATGCAGACAGTCTGAGCCACGTGTGCCATTGTCGGCCAAAGTCAACAGCACTCAGCCCCGCTTCCGCGTCCTTGCCTCGATAGAGCACCTGGGGACAACCTTCATGATAGCCTTCTCTATCAGGTTGATAGACAGCCTGATAAGACATCCCCGCATTGCAGGAAGCTTTGTGCCTTCACCCGCCTTCGTGCCAGTCACCTGCAGCCAGCGTTACTGCTTTCCGAACCCAGACCTGGCTGCCATGAGGAAATACGGCTTCTGTGCCAGAGGACCGCTTCCCGAAAAAGCAGGCGTGAACAGTAGGCAGTGGGACCTGGGTGGAAACGGGTCCCTGGGATTGGTCTTCCTTTCCAAGATGTTGCAGCACGAGGGTGTGAGCACGTGGCCCTTGTCCTGTCCAGGAGATGCCTGTGGGTTTGGGAAGCAGATGTCATCCCCAGTGTCACCTCCACCTGGAGAAACACGCTCCAGCTCCCTGGCCGGCTGTTGGGAACCGATCACCCCTGCGGAAGATCTCCACCGCTTTGTCTGTGAGGCCAGACCACTCAACAAAAACCTTTTGGTTTTCATCCTCACTTTTGGTTTTCATCCTCACTTTTGGATGAATGAAGACCGTGACGAGGACTTCACAGATGAAGCAGCTGAGACCCTTTGGGAATGGGAATCGCTACCCAGCCTAACTGCCGGCTGCCAGGCTTTCAGAAACACGCCCCAGGCTCAGAAAGGGTCCGGATGCCACAGTTACAATATTCGGCCACGCTGCTGCAGCTGTAACGGTTTATTTTTTTCCCAGCTATGCTAACTGGTCTATTTGCCTTTACCCACAAACTTACGTCTTTGAAAATAAAGCAAGTTGTTCCTCTAGAAATAAGTGCATTTATTAGCCTCACCACCACCACCCTATGCCCTGCAGCTCAGTCTTTACAGGGATATTAATTAAGAAGAGCACCTCCAATCCCAGGGGCTTGTTTCTGCAAGAAAACAACTCCCAAACAAATCACTGATCTCAAGTCATGACTACCCTGTTCCTGAAGTAGCCCTTGCATTTGTGTCCTGAGCACATCAAAATGCTGACGAGGACCAAATGAGATAAAATTTGATTAAAGTTTAATTAAATGCCCATATTTTTGGCTTACCCCTCTGGTGAAGGTACTTAGATGTGGGCTGGGAATCAGTAAGGAAATATTGTTTTTCCATGGAAGTTGCCACCTGTAGGTACATTGCCTCATTTGGGGCAGTTTGGGGGAATTGGAGAGAAGTATTTCTCTTTTGTGGTTCAGACTGGCTGTGCCAGTATCGTTCTGAAATGCAGTAACTGGATTTCAACAGATCATCTTAAAATGACCCTTTCTTGGCTTGAACTGAGCGCTTTGACATGGACCTCTTTTCTTAATATTTACAAAAAAGGCCTTACCTGGAAATCCCAGAGACCGCTGGGCCTGTTGTCTTGCTTTCTTTTCTCAAAAAAATGCTAGTTCTGAAAAGTTTGCCCTTGTTACAGATTGAAGGGTTACAAGGGCATCTTTTGGGAAGATGCGCTGAGTTCATGTGATGGATTTAGCTTTATTAAACAGATATATATCCAATATATGTAAAAAATTTTGGTGGTGGAACCTTAAAAACTATTTTAGTATTTAACTAAGGCTAAAAATCCTTTCTTAACATTTAACAGTTTAAAATTATTCTTTTTTATTTCTGATGGAGAGGTTCTGTGGCTGGGGAACAACCAACCACCCGCCTTGGGAAAGGGGACGAATTCCAGTCAGATAAAAGGGAAAAAAACTATATATCCAATATATGTAAAAAATTTTGGTGGTGGAACCTTAAAAACTATTTTAGTATTTAACTAAGGCTAAAAATCCTTTCTTAACATTTAACAGTTTAAAATTATTCTTTTTTGTTTCTGATGGAGAAAAAAACCACATTGAGAGCGGTGGAGCTGCTGGACAGGGGACAGAGAAGTGGAGGGGGATCTCCATCCCTGGAGACCTTCAGTGGACACCTCTGGTGGACCGAGACCTCCAGAGTTCCCTCAACCCTCAAACTTTCTCTGATTCTTGCAATTTATGGGGCCATTGCATGGGAGAGGGTATAACTCTGGCTAACCAGGTTTCTCTGGCCACATTCAGTAGGAAGTTGTTTATCACTAAATACATATGGATGAACAGATTTTTGCTTAAAAAAAAAAAGTAAGTTTCAGAACAAAAAATACCTATTCTTTTAGGGATTAAATTTATTATACCTACTGAATGCAGCCAATGTTTTCCAGAGGGTTTAAGCATTTCTTAGTGTTCAAGCACTTCTTGGTGTTCGCTTCTCTTCACACCTGCCCTTAAAAAAAGCACTATAAAAAAGAAAACTGGAAGCTAACAGCTTTTTAAACTGTTTATATTCTTCAAAAAGATTATTACAAACACACACACATATCCAAAGCCAGTAAGTAAACCTTGGGTGTTTGAAGAAAATATGTTAAGAGAAAGGCAATCTCCCAGAGGTGTGTGTTTGTGTATCGGATCAGAGTAAAGCTGCTATGCATGGGAGGTTCCTGAACTAGAAAGCGGACACTCACAGAGGACAGTGTTGGACGAGCCCTGGAAAAAACAAGATGGGTTTTCTCACATTTTCCTGAGTGGGGATAGTCAGAGCTACGGACCTTTCGTTTCTGGGCAAAGTCTTAGGCATGAATGTTAGATCTGAAGCATTTGCAGCTCCAAAGCACAGAGAGGAACTGGCCAAAGTCAAAGTCAAGATGAGAAAGGGGAGAGT
Source organism: Fulmarus glacialis (assembly GCF_000690835.1). Lineage (NCBI taxonomy): Eukaryota > Metazoa > Chordata > Aves > Procellariiformes > Procellariidae > Fulmarus > Fulmarus glacialis. Next base: position 13,954 of record NW_009220158.1, on the reverse strand, counting down.
TGGGCTGAGCTGTTCAGGGTAAAAACATCCCCGAGCCATCACATCTAATGCTTTTTGGAGTGGACCGTGGAAAATAATATTGTTGTAACTACTTCCATTTAAATTCATGTTTCTTCCTCTCAGTATAACCTTCTCGCATGGACAAGGGAGGATGCGAGGCAGCATTTTGGGACAGTTGCAGGAGAAAACCCAAGTGATAGAGCACTGCCAAGAACTAGTGAGGAACATAATCTCCAGAGCTGTGATGAAGGAGAGATACTAGGAGAGAAGACATCTGCCTTCATGAGGTAATGGAGCAGGGATGCATGCCTTTCCTTGGACAAGATGGTCCACAAAACCATCCCAGAAAGAACAGAGAAACCCACTGGGGGAAACCAACTCCATGTCAACCCAGCAAGCCATGTGTGGCCTGGTTCTCACCTGGTAACAGTTCTCAAGGGCAGACACTCCTCAGAAATGCAACTGGTGTCAAGAAAGCATTTGACAGTCTTTGTTTCTACTTACACCTTGAGGTGTCCTGACTTGCCCACAGAAATCCCACTGCTGCTTAAAGCAGAGCCTTAGAGTAAATATGGGCAAAACCAACCTGCTCTGTGAAGATTACGGGGCTAGAGAAATGCACACACTCATCTCCAGCTCCTGAAAGTGCTGTTATGTATGCCTTCCTCTCTACCTCTCCCTCCCGTGGGTTTTGGACAGATTTCCACATCCCTTCTCTCTTTCACCTGCATCCCACTCTTTTTTATTCTCTTTCTAGGATCTCCTCTGGTCACTATTAAAATGTGTATTAACTCTTTGTGGGGAAAAATGGTCAGCTGTTTTAAATAATTTTGAAAATGTTCTTTTAGGGAAGAGGAAATAATAGACTTTATACCAGCATTGATGCTTGCGTGACTGAGGCCATTAGAAGCAAAGCTTAGGCTAACAAACGACAAAGTGTTCTGCAGGAAAACATGTATTTTGGTAGGGAAATGCTGCAGCGACAATTTGGTTCTAAATAAGGTCATTGAAAATAATCTTATAAGAAGATGAATATAGAAAAGTAAAAGCAAATACACAGAATGTATTCTCCTCATTTTAGGACAAAAATCCCTCTCTGTGCCATCATGTGTTTAAATCAAATTTCGCTTAATAACTGCACAAAGATCTCCAGCAGAGAGCAGAAGCTGAGCTGGTGAGTCAGGCACATTGCACAGGACCTAGGTCATGCTTGACTTACACAGAAGTGGCCACTCTAGATATTTTCCAGTGTGAAAAAAATACAAAACTAAAGGACTGGGTTTCATTTGCCTCAGACTGCTGCACACAATTCGGTATTCTCTGTGGCTCATGCTGTCCCTTGCCTTGCCCTCGTTGCTCCTTGCTTGTCCCGGCAGACCAGAACCGACCTTCCTGGGTGAGGCTCAAGCACTAGAGTGAAAGCTCTGCCCCAGAGATGCTCATCCTAGTGCCAACGGTGGTGACCTGCAGGAGCAGGAGATTTTAGAGGATCTGTAGGGACTAGAGGAGGTGGGACCCTACGGAGGCTAGGCGCTTGGACAGTGATGGGGAACGGCAGATATTTGTTAGGTTGGTGCTGCCTCCCAGCCACCACCTTGCTCATTAGGTGTCCCAAAGCAACCTTTCCGCTTCAGTCCAACAAAAACAATAGGCAACTCAGCCCAGCTCACAGTAGCAACAAAAAAAATACCTCTGCTGCCTTCTTGGAAGGGAGCACCCTCCTCCACCCATGTAGCCACACCATGCCTTTCCCTTTGAGTCATCCATGCCTGCAGCAAGACTGGGATCCTCTCGTCTTCCTCGGCTGAAGGCTTTTGGAGTACTGCAGCAGTGAGGGAGGGAGAGCTGATTCACAGCTCTAAGAAACAATTTTCTTCCGACCCAGCAACTCTTTTGCATCCTGAGGTTCTCCCCGGCCTTGCTCCTCCAAACCCACATTGTTCTCCTTCCCCATTGGCTGTTTCCCAGCTAAGAAATCCTGGTTATGTCCATGTCAACGTGGACTTCACCTAGGAGCTATCATAGGTGTCAGCAGTGCTCCAGGCTCTGCCTGGGACACGGACTCTCCACGTGTGCTAAGCACACCAATCCTGCAGGACTTCTTAGCGGAGAAGTTGTTACAGCAAACTCAGTTTGTTAACTAGAGGACTACCCCAAGGCTCAGGCAAGAAGCATCTGTGTATAAAAAACTCTGCTAAAGTCCCAGACAGAAAACAAAGGATTGTCCTATTTAATGCCAAGCCCCATGGTAACAAACATCTGTGAAATCATCTTTATCATCCTGTTGAAATCTTCTCCCATCCCTCAGCTGGTGATGGGTATGCAGGCATCCTTACCAAATGGGTTCCTGCCAGGACTGCGGGAACAACATCAGAAAAACTCAAACTACAATGCCTTCAGAGGCTCACTGTAGGTTTTTAAAGCTAACTGCCAAAAGTACTGCGTGGAAGGAGCCATTGCCAAGATCATGAAGGGTTTGGAGGACAGCTGAATGTGGACATGTGCTCGGTTTGACTGAGATATGAAACCTAATGTACTCAAGACTAAAACTACATTTTCTCTATCACCGATATATTATGGCTTTTGTGCAGTTCTAAAACACCTCACAGAGAAATGCATAATTGAAAGAAAAAGGTTTGCACCTGAAAATAAGAAAATTAGTGATGTCATACTTGCTGCTCCATTTCTGAGTTGAGCTACTTCCATTAAAAAGTTTTTAATGTAATGGTTTTCCCCGCCTCTGAGGCTACTTAGCACAGTGCTAGCTGCACAAAGCCACTTGTAAATGTCCAGTTCAAAGGAACCGAAAATGCACTTTTAACCAGTCTTCTGAAAAACCTGAGAACCATAATGACAAAAATGTCAGAAAAAAAATTACTCTCCCCCTGAATTGTTGGCAGAGGTGGCCATGGCCAACATCACAAGAATACCTGCCTGCAGAAATGAGCAGGTCTTGGAAAGGAGTGTGGCCCTGCCAAAATGGGTTGGCAATGCAAACTATAGGCAAGAGCTGAAGTGCTCTGTCAAGTTCGTTTTGTGGAGTAAGTGGTGAGCAGGTAAACAAAGACACCCGGCAGCTCAGACTTCACAGGTGGCTGCCAGCGTGTTAGCGATGATTAGCTTTTTAACAGCTGTGTCCACCAATATGCATGTGAGAAACAGGTAATGACGGCTACCTGCTTTGCTGGGGCATGCAGATGTGATGGTGATAAGCAGAAGCGATGGTCTCCATCGCGGGAGCACGCAACCTTGCAAGAGACGGGCTTAGCATTCAATTACAAAACAGCTTCTCTAATAGGACCAGCAACTTCCAACTCAGTCACTGCTTGGAAGACAAGAAAATGCAGGAGTGAGTCAACTCTGAAATCTCATATGTAAGCCAACTGGTATGTTGGAAAGAAGAAGGGAATGACCAGGCCATACTCGGCATCCTAAAGACCAATTATCTATAGCCTGCAAGTTAGGGACAGACTTGACATCTTCCTGGCCTCTTTCCATCTTAGCCCAGGGATGTAAAGGATGGCCATCTGCCAAGAGTTAAAAGAGTAGTCGCTGTCCTGTGTCACCAATCCACCAAACGAGTCTGATGTATCCTTTACGGGGTTTCTCAAGGCATCATCCTGTTTCTTGCGTGGCCCTGGGCTTCCGCTTCTTGCCAGGGTGTGTTGTGACCCTGAGTCAGCCAAACCCTTGGCGTGGATCTCAGACTACCCAACACCCCACAGAGACTGCTAGCATAACAAAACCAGGTATAAACTAGAATAGATCACTCTTCAGCTAAAGGGAACTCAAGTAGCAAGGCTGGAACAGAAAAACAAGAAGTTTATAAAAATTTTCCTCCGGCATTGTGTCCTTGCAGGTGTCCTGCTTCCAGACTTGGGTTTAGTCAGCTCCGTGGCTTTGAGTTCAAATCTGTGTGAGGCCATTGGTCCTTTCCCATCACCCCAATGCCTGCTCCCTGCTCCTCCTTGCAGCTTCTTCTGGAGATGCAGCTTCCCATCTCCTTGTTGTGGTTATTACTCCTGGGCTTTCTCCGCAGTCGGGCTCAGCTGCTCCCCAGGGAAGGAGCCAACCAGTCACTGCTTTCCAAAAGGAACATGACGTGCAAAATTAGAACAAGCAAATCGCACAGGGCTGAGAGTTGTTTGGGGGAAACCTTGCAGATGAGCTGTTAGACTGGTCTCCAGAGCAAGTTTCGGAGTAGGATGTATCACAATGCACGTGCAAGTCAGTTCAGCCATGCAGCGGCAGAGAAGTCACAGCCCATGAGTGTCTTCTGACACTAGGAGAAAGGCTATAGCCCACATGCTGAAAAAAGCTGAGCATTCATCAGCTGCAATCCCACTGGTCTTCAGGCGGGTGCAGAAGCGCTACCTTGTATTCCAGCTGGCAGCCCAACATCTCTGGCTTGCGGCTTGGTGGGCTCCAGCCCACTCCCAGCATTGGCGTGCTAGGCTTTCTCCCCAGCTCAACTCAAGCCAGCTTTCCATGCTCAGCCTCCTCCTTCAGCGGTTGCTTTTCCATTGCATTTCTGAAGAAATGCCATTTGTATGTGGACAGTGGGCTGGTCATGCCAAGCCCAGTGTGCCTTTCCAACCACACCTAGCTCTTAGTTATTTGGCCCCAGTTATTTGGCTGCAGTTTTGCTCACAGTGTAAGGGTGAGTATGCAAACCCTACATACCTTTCATAAAAGTAATGTATAGTCTCCTCTACCTCCTAATACAAATGCCTTAGAAAAAAAAGTCAGCTTTAGATGGAACAAATGCATAACAAAGCCAATATGTGAGAGTTCAGCAGCTTCTCACCTCCAGAGGTGTCCAGAGAAAAACGTGGGAACACTAGGAACATCAGAACATCCTGACATGTGGTTTCCAGAAACTGGAGATACTCCAAGACTGTCTGAAATGACACTGTTGAACAACACTTGGATGGAGAAAATTTAATCAATGGTCCCTACAGACTGGTAAAGAACCACCTAAGACTGAAACAGCAGAGGTTTTTTTGTAGCCCTCAGCCATGTTGAGTAGCATAAAAGAGCCACTGAGGTTTGGGGACTCTCCACCTCTTGCAGAGGAGACAGAAAGCCTGCCCAATGCCTGTAGGTGACAACAAGACCAATGCCTGTAGGAGGAAGCAAACGGGGAGGCCAAGGGAGAAGTCTGGCAGGAGTGGGGAATGAGGCAGTGGGTGACTGCAAGGAGAGATGTTTACTGTGTGGGTGTTAGCCTTGAGGGCAAGGAACAGAGCTGCCTGTGACTCTGTACAAGACCCCAAAGGGGCAAAAGAGTTGAGAGGAAAGAGAGGAGGAGGCCTTGCAGGAGAAGAGGAGGTTGCCAAGAAGGGTTGACTGGAAAGGGGAAGAACTTCTCCAAGGGTGAGATCTGGAAGGGTGGGATGTTCCTAGTGTTCCCACATTCTTCTCTGGACACTTCTGGAGGTGAAAAGCTGCTGAACTCTCACATATTGGCTTTGCTATGCATTTGTTCCATCTAATGCTGACTTATTTTCTAAGGTATTTGCATTAGAAGGTGGCAGAGACTATGCATTACTTTTATGAAAGGTATGTAAGACAGGCCATTCCTGTCCCTAGGATATCATCCCAGGCTTATAAATGGGAATGGCCATTTAGCAGTAGACAAGAGAGGGACTGAATGGGAATCGTGTTTCCTCTGTGGCTGAAGATTTCAGGGTGGGCAGTGATTTTGTAATCTCCTTGGGCTGCTCCCTCCCCTGGGCAGAGGTGCTCCTCAAGTCGTTGGCAGTTTGGCCAGCAAGCAAGAACCACATAAACATCTGTTGTTAGAAGATCCACAGCCTATGGAAAGGAGGAGTTTATTTGGCCCAAATCCTGCTATTCTCATCAGTAAGAGAGGTTTCTTCCGAGTCCTTCTGATGCTTCGGGAACTGGAGTCTCATGCAGTAATCAGCCAGACATACGGTGGCACCAGGGTTTGTCCATATTTGTTTAATTTTAGAGCAATCTCTACTTTCTGCAGAAATGTGTCATGAGGTGCTCTCTGCTCTTGATATCTATCTGGCTTGGAGCACAGACTAGCATTGCCACAATCCACCTTGATAGTTACCGTAGATGACGTTTGGTTAATCTTTTCCCTCCTTGGGAGGAGAGCAGAGAAGGACAAGAATGTCACACCCTCAGGATGAGATTAAACAAGGAGGAAAACCCTCCTGGGAGACTTCACTGCTAGGCTCTCCACGTTTCTGGGAAGACTACTAACAGGGAACTGCTGTGCTGTTAAAGACCTTTTTGGTGACATTAGGCAAGCTCTCCAGGTGTCTGGTGCTGCCAGAGGAAGGAAAAACCTGGATGCTGCAGCTCCCCAGGTTATCACTGGACTCACAACATGTCTTCTGTCTGTCTTTGGGTTTTACTCTCCAAGCAGGGCTGCTGCTGTCTGGATAGATTTTTATGTTAGTGGCATCCCACCCTGCTGACGTGCAATCTCCACTGGACTCAGGAGGCATTCAGGAGCCTGTCCCTGCTCCTGCTGTATCCAAGTCTCTGCTCCTGGGGATGGGTATGTTCACAGCATGGACCACTTGCATTCATCTCATCTGCTCATGGGGCAGAGCTTGTTTCTTCTGTCAGCGTCTTCCCCTGGACATTTACACAGATACCCTAATTCGTTTTTGTTAAAGTCTCAACTTCTTTTGTCCGTATGGGCTATTAATGCTATCCAAGGGCCAAAATTCCACTGGGGCCAATACTTGCCCTCCTGCTCATACCTGTCTCAGAAATGGGGTCCATGCCACATCAGGAACAAGAGCTTCACCCCCTGAGAAGAGGAAGTTACTCAATCCCCTGTGAAATCTAGCATTCATTTCTAGCCCTGGGTGGTTGAATTTATTGTAAATAGGTCACCTTGTTTAACAAGAAAGAATGTCAACACATTTTTATTAACTTCCCAAACAAACCTTGAGGGGTAGGGCAACAAACTAGCACCTAACTTCCTTGCTGCACTTGATGTTTTTGTTTCCCTGTGTTTCCTCATCTGTCGAGGGAGTGTGGTTTATGATTCATTCCACAGCACTTAATTATTTGAGATGTGTTTAAAGACGTGTGGTTTTTTTATATTATTCCTTCATACTGCTGGTGTTGAACTTAGTGGTGGATGGTACAGGTACGGATTAGATATGGCTACAAAACAAAGCAAACAACTGCCTCCAGCCCACCTTCTTTCTGGCTAAAGAAGGCCAGGCTCTTCCAGGAAACACACGCTGGGGACTGACCCAGCACAAGAGACAGACAAAGTGCAAAAATCTCATATCACCCAGAGCCTATCCTGGAGTATTGTTCCCTTCTGAGAAGCAGCTGGACCTTCCGCATAGCCTGATTCCTGTGTGGAGAACATAGTAACTTCCTTATGCGTTATCCAAGCTCTGTTGCTGCTCCTCACCATCCTCCCTGTCTCCGTCACACCATGGTCCAGGGTCCCCTCTCTGCCTTCAAGCCTCCTTGTAGCTAGTCCTTCTCTAGTTACCGATCCGCATCTCTCACCAAACCCCACTTGTTTTGTGCTCTGTTGTCCCATTTCTTTGCTTCACTCAAAGGGAGCTTTCTGCTCTTTCAGCTGGTCCCCCAGGTATGAAACAGTTCCCCCAAAACTGACCTCACCTCTCCCACATGGATCTACTAGAGCCCAGCTGCCTATGAGGACTTAATGATGATTTCAGAGAGCGCTGTATCATGAACTTGGGAAAAGCTCTGGAAAGCATCCAGGCAGCTTCTCTGTCCTTCCTTCATCAAAAGTCATGGTTCTTTCTTATGGAGAAATAGAAATACTAGAAGCCCAAAACATAGGCTGTTGACTGCACTGGTGAGTCTGGACGAAGACGTTCCTCTGGGCTCGAATGTGAGTACCATGTGGCTGGGTCTTAAACCATCCTGGAGTCAATGGAGTGTGACAAGTAGCAGAAAAACCAGAAAAAAGCCAAAGACATAAACAAGATAATCATGCTTAGGCCGACAGATAGCTTTAGGGTGGTACACAGAGAAAGGGATGCTGCAATGGATGGGAAGTAACATCACTGACCACTTGATTTTGCCTGTGTTTGTGGAAGCAGGACTTTGAATATATCCTTCCAGAGGGGTGTTGGAAAGGTTGGTCGACTGCAAAATCCAGCGGAGGGTCACTAAGATGGTTGAGACTGGAGTACCTGGCATATGAGGAGATGCTGAAGGAGCTGGACTTGTCTCACAGGAGAAGAGAAGGTTTCCAGGGAATATAATTGCTGCGTTCAGTTACCTAGAGGGAGGATATAGAGAAGACAGACCCAGATTTTCTCAGAGACACCCAGAGGAAGGACAAGAGGCAACAGCTCAAGTTGCAGTAGGGACATTCCAGAAAAGGAAAAAATTGCTCACCATAAGCATGGTGCAGTTGTGGAACAGGCCCATAGATTTGGAAAGCCCTGTTGGCACCATAAGAACATCACCACCAGACTGGACAAGGCCCTGAGCAACCTCACGTGGCTTTGAAGTTAACCCTGTTTTGACCAGGAGATGGATGAGAGACCCCCAGTAGGTCCTTGTAGGCTAAATCTCTGTGATTATATGGTGACAGGTTCTGATGACTGCGTTTCTTCGTCCCACTTATCTTATCTAATTCCATCAGTAAGGCTCCTGTGGGGCCAGAAAGGGTCAGATAGTTGGTTTCATTTTGCTGCTGTGATGCATTGCTGATTAGCCGTAGTTAGAGAGAGGATATGGGCAAAGGACATTGGGCTCTTAGGGGCATTTAAAACATGACTGCTGGTGCCTTTTGCTCACCTGTGCAGGGTTAATACCAGATTTGAATTCAGGCAGGAATTTCAGTAGGGTATTGCATGGCTGTGGCATACAGGGGTTCGTGGATTAAACATTAATGATTAATCCAGGCAAGTCTCCTGAATTAAACACCTGCTGCCCAAGTGCCATGTTCTGCTGGTTTGGACTAAGAAGCAGATCCGGTTATAGTCCACCAAAGTGCAGAACAAGCACCTGCAGGCAGACTACTAGCCTAGGGAAGTGATACTAGTGCTTAGCTCCCACGAATGGTAGTAAGGCTACGGAGGTAGTTGGCAGAGGAGATTTGGCAGTCTCTTGAGTGAAAGTAAAGTCAGTAAAATTGTACTTCAAACAGAAGGGGATCAGAGCAGGTGGATGGGGACACAGCAACACTGTTAACAGAACAATGCTGTTGCATGGATATGGTAGGGTGGGATTTACCTGCTCTTGGGGTGGCAATGTCAGAGCAAGGAAGGAAGCAATATGGGAAGCTTCAAAATACATTAGCAAGAAGATCGTGCTGTTTGTAAAGCTGTTTTATAACCGCAGATGTCTGGGAGAATGGCTTGTTCTTATAAGCTCTCGGGAGCAGGACCAGAGCCCAGGGCTCTCTGCTCCCATTAGCCTTGGGTTCAGTCCCCTCCGTACTTGCCCTTGAGCCAATGCTTTAACCACTTCTGTAGAGGCATAGAGCTCTGCCACTGTCTGATGGCTTAGCAAATCTGGCTGAACAGAGGTGTTTTTGGGCATGTGAAGTGAGAGTTAGCCATGGAGTAAAGCAAAGTTTCTCTGGGATGTGGCCCTGGCCTCAAAACCCTGAACTCCACCAAACTGTCTTGGGTGACTATATGGCAGTTTGCACCTTGCCCTTGCGCAGCCTGCAAGCCTCTTGGGTGACTCACACTACTCCGTATGTGGGCTCGGGATTCAGGGAAGGACACACAAAAAAAATAGGTGGACGCATGCCCCAGCATCAGCCACACAACACATGTCCCAGATCTGCTCCTGCCGTTCAGACAAAGCTCGTTTGCAAAAGAGGTTGTTTGTAAGCTCCGTATTTCAAAGAATAAACATGCCGTGCAGAGAGGCTGTTCAGCCACCGGACTTCTGGTCCTGCCTCAGGCTTGGGGACAGGACAGACCTGGATGGTTGACGTGAAGGGTACAGCCACGTCTCCCAGGATGGGGGGAAGTGCATGCCTTCACACTCTTAAAAAGCTGACACACGATCTCTAAACGATTGTCTCTCAAGGACATTTCAAATTATTCCCCGAGCTGTACTCTTCTGCAGAAAATTAAATATTAATTGATGGGATGATCTGAAGTGTGATGTCTTATCAGCATGCAAGGATGCAAGCAAGTGTGGACAAAGAAGTCAGCGGCTGAGGACGGCTTCTGAGGAAATTATAAATCTGAGCTCTGCAAATAACTATTGTGTTTAGGAAATACCTGACTCGTCAAATCATGGCATCCATAAAAAAGGCGGAGTGAGTGGTGGCACATACGCACAGGGATGGCTGAAGGTCTTGACCCAGAACCGAACAATGCTGCAAAAATTTATAACCAACAGTCACAGAGGCTCCCAGGCTCTTCTCCTGTCCTTACCCAGCTGGCTGGGCGGTTGGAAATGTTGGATCCCAATATATTCCTTGATCCATCTTCCCAGTGGAGCGTCTTGTGAAGTGCTCAGAGGACAAGGAGCAGGCGCAAGCTCTGTGGTGGTGTACTCGAAAACCCAAAACAGCAAAGGAACTGTTTTGGGGGGGTATGTGTGTGTGTAAATATTTAAAAATAAGGACTGCTGATAGATATTTTGAGCTGCAGCCCTGTTGGCACGTTCAGCAACAGAGGCTCTCTTTTTTTGGAACAAATCCTCTCAAGGTAAAATTATCTGAAGGCTTGCCTCTGCAGGGAGTTAATATTTGAAAATACAACCTGGTGTTATCATTTCAGCATATAATTGCCCACACTTGGAGCTATTCCATAGGATTATTGACCTTCATATACAGACTTAATCTGAATATAGTTCCGGTGGCTGTGACCTACCATATGCAGCCCTAAGACTCAGGCTTACTTTGATTTGGAGGTGAGATAAGGCTGTCACAGGATGGTGGCTTTATGGCTGAGGTGCTTTCATGTCATTTTCTCTCTTTGGGAGAAAGAAGTTATTACTATATTTTTTAATCGATTTATTTTTCTAACTGTTGTCCAAGGTGCTGGTAGATCTGGACAGGCATCTTAGCATTTTCTGCATAAATATGGGAGAAAACATTTGCTCTAGTTGGTCAGAAATAGAATTGCTACGCTGGCACGTGCAAGAAGCTTCAGAGGGACTTCACGGAAATCCTTTCTAGGGTAAATAAGGGGTGAAATAGAAGTAGCTGCCTCCAATGTAAGTCCTGCTTGAGCCGTGCGGGGAGATGGAGAACTTACAAAGGTGGAAAGATCAGGCTCAGGCTACAGGGAATTCAGTCCTTCAGTTACATTTTGGACCAGGCAGAGGCTTGCACTGACATCTGATGCTTACAGTGAATATTTGGGTGCTCCACACAGGGCCCCCAAGCCAACGATACACCCGAGGCTGCCCCACCATGTGGGACTGCTGAAGGATCATTGCAAGGAGCCAGGGGTCCAAAACACTGTCCTCACCCTCCATGGGGAACCGGCGGGTGTGCGACCTGTGACGCTGCCCTCCTCCAGGATGCAGAGATGAGTCCCCCTGAGGTCATGTCACCCCTCTCCTCACCTGAGATGGTCCAGAGGGGTGTTTCATAACTTGCAAACAAGTAAAATACATGCCGAGCTTGACTGCTATAAGTGAACTGAGTTATAGTCATGTCAACAAAGCACCTATCTTCTTACCTAGCGAGGCAACAGTGATCCCGCTCGCTGACTAAAAAGGCAAACATATATTTTTGTTGAGCTAACGCAAAGTGAAACTGTGCTGGCAATAGGGATTGTTTTGCAAGGTCAACTTATGGTTATGACATGGTCTTTATAGCACCGCTGTTGTGTGCTTGAAGGACTGTGAATGACCTCCATGGTCAGTAAAAGTTGGATGCCCATAAGTGAAAAAGAAATGAATGTGCAACTAAGTCCGAAGTATGTTTTGTTTAGAGCTTTCTTTGCTTGGCAGTCAAAAGAGCTTGCCAGGCAGTGTTGAAGGCAAACAAAGAGAAATGGATCATGGCAAGAGCTTCAAAACTTCTTTTAAATGAGGATCTCAGAGGACTTGTAGCGGCCGGCGAAGTCCTTGTCATCTTGAAGCAAGAGCAGACCCAGTCTGCACGCTGGAGCTAGCTGCCAGGCAGCAAATACTGGCAGAGAAAACACAGATGGATGAGAAGTGGATCTGATCCAGAAGAAAAGTGGGAAAGAGAGAGGAGGAAACTGAAGACACAGTGCTGACAGTCATGGCAGGGAGGAGCAGAAGAGCTGAAGGAACCAGTTCTCCTGCCCCAACAAAAAGCCACTTGTCTGCCCAAGCGCTGGCAAGGAACCACCTTCCTCCCCATCTTGCTGCAGGGCAGGAGCAGAGGCTGTCTGGCCACAGGGCCGTGTTGGCTGAAGGCATCACTGTGCCTCGAGCAGAAGAGCCAGCACCATCAGTTCCTCCTGGGAGAGAAGACGACAGAACCAAAGCACTTTAAATCTGACACCCCACCCCGTGAAAGCAGTGACACCCTGGACACAGCAGCAGCCAGAGGCTGGGTTCTTCAGAGCATCCCCTGGCACGCAAAAGCAGATCAAAGCAGCACAGAAGCCACTTTCACAGCAAGACAAAGCCTGTGGCAATTGAAACACACATTTTTTTGGCTTGCCCAACACACCTGCCATTGGCCTGGTCTGTTTGATGCACACAGGAAACCTCGGTGTGCGCTGCAGCACACAAGGAGCCAGCACTGCTTTTGCAACGGCAGTCTGCAACTGTGCCCCAAGAAACGGAGGTAGTTTCAAATGGAGAGAAATTATCCAGGGCAAACATTGAGCCTGTGAGAAATTTCCCTTGAGAAAAGGAGGGATAAGGCTGCATGGGAATGACCAGCTTCCCGGGCATACTCAGACATGCTTAATTCTGGGCAACTCCACTTATTCAGGGTTTTATCTGAAAATCAGCAATACTGGGGAAGAGAGTCCATCAGGAGAGCGAGATTTAGTGTTGTGGGAGCAGAAGATGAGTCCTGTGACTTGTATTGTAGCAAGAGCCCCAAGTTCTCAGCTGAGCCTCAAGTACGTGCCTCCAGCGTTTCTTCAGATTTATGGAGCCAAAGGGCCAGGCTGCATGCTGCTGGTAGAGCTGCAGGATTTCACAGCGACTTCCACGCTAGGATGCAGACAGAACACCACAGACAATTTGCATAGCAAGTCAAGTTTGGAGGCTAGCTGCAAACATGTCCCAAAATGGAGAGGCACAAAAGGGTGCCTTGAGAAAACGAGCATGCCCAGGAAGAGACGGCCATTCCCCGTCTTTCCGGGGAAATCTGCAGAAATGTAAATACTCCTGCTTCAACCACTTGAGGCAGTGGATGTGGCAGGAATTGCACTGCTGTGTAAACAGTGGTAAGGCGCTTCATCACAGGTTCTCTCGCACACACACTCCTTCCTCTGCCCTCAGATTAACCACAGGGGCGGCTCACGGCCACTAATTTGATGCTGACTCCAACTCAGATAAGCATTATGGGGAGTGCCACTGATAGGAAGAAAAGAAATGCACTAGCCCTCGTCTGCCTGGAAAGTGAAACATTTTTGCAAGAAGGAAAGCAAATTCAGAGATACTCCTGCTCATGCAAGCAGGAGGAAGGAATAATATTAGAAGTGCAGGCTATTTTTAGCTGGTTCTGGCAACTTAGCCAGTACATTTTCTATTTCTCCAAGGAAGTCAAGCTCGGAAAGCTTTCAGCTTCAGACTGCTCTTAGGGGAGCACTGGAGAGGACAACCTTCTTGAGATCTTTGCCAACTCCATTAGCCAAGGATCTTGGGCAGAAAACCTCTTACCCCTGAGACCCAGAATGCCCGTAATCTCAAGTTTTTTCCCAATAAACCATTCTTCCAGCTGAGATATCCACATTCCAACGATGCTGCGTCTGGTTGGGTCGAGGCAAGCCCACGGGCCCTCATTTTGTTGATTTTTAGCCATACTGCACCGTGCCGCACTGACGCCGGCTTC
>NW_009220157.1:31924-32333 GCF_000690835.1 Fulmarus glacialis | reverse complement strand
GTGTCCCTCAGGGGTCTGTGTTAGGACCAGTACTATTAAATATTTTCATCAATGAAAAAACAGTGGGATTGAGTGCACCCTCAGCAAATTTGCAGATGACACCAAGCTGAGCGGTGCAGTCGACACGCCTGAGGGACCTGGACAAGCTCAAGAAGTGGGCCTGTGTGAACATCATGAGGTTCAACAAGGCCAAGTCCAAGGTCCTGCACCTGGGTTGGGGCAACCCCTGGTATCAACACAGTCCAGGGGATGAAGGGATTGAGAGCAGCCCTGCTGAGAAGGACTCAGGGATACTGGTGGATGAAAAGCTCGACATTGATCCAGCAATGTGCGCCAACAGCCCAGAAGGCCAACCATATCCTGGGCTGCATCAAAAGAAGCATGGCCAGCAGGTTGAGGGACGGTGATT
>NW_009220157.1:0-31723 GCF_000690835.1 Fulmarus glacialis | reverse complement strand
GGAGAGACCTTATTGTGGCCTTTCAATACTTAGAGGGAGCTTATAAGAAAGATAGGGACAGACTTTTTTAGGGCCTGTTGCAATAGAACAAGAGGTAATGGTTTTAAACTGAAAGAAGGTAGATTCAGACTAGGTATAAGGAAGAAAGATTTTATGATGAGGGTGATGAACCACTGGCACAGGTTGCCCAGAGAGGTGGTAGATGCCCCATCCCTGGAAACATTCAAGGTCAGGATGGACAGGGCTCTGAGCAACCTGATCTAGTTGAAGATGTCCCTGCTCATTGCAGGGGGGTTGGACTAGATGACCTTTAAAGGTCCCTTCCAATCCAAACTATTCTATGATTCTATGATTCTACGATTTAAACCGCACTTCTTTCTGGGAAGATAGTTACCCCCACCCCCCATTCACAATCTAGAGGACATTATTCCTCTTCAGGTAAGACTCACAGTTTTTCTCTTGAAAGTAAGACATTATAATCTGTTTTTCAGGGAAATGAGGTGAGAACACTGGTTTCAAACCAGAAAGACATGTGATTCTTGCTTTTCACAAAATGGTTCAGTGTTCAGAGCACTGGGCCAAATCTTGAAACAAGCATCCTGAGATGCATATCTCCTAATCACAATGTTGTTCTGAAGGACCACATTTTTCAGTATTCCTTCTGAATTTTGCCACTGAAGAAGAGATTCAAAATTGACTAGACTAGGGAGAAGGAATGAGAGCGTGATGCCAAAGACTAGTGCTTATAGCACTCGGCTGGAAGAGTCAGTGTTCAGTTCTGCATTCAGGACTGGCTAGTACTAAAGGGTCAGGAGATAAGATAGAAACCTTCAGGGAGGAGAGGATTTCAAGACATACCTTTTACCAAGCACAATGTTAGAATTACAGCAGGACTGTAATAAGAATATGTTCAAATTTATGACATGGTCTACAAATAGAGAAAATGAACTGAAAATTATAACTTAATTTTGCCCTATAAACTCTTAGGTTATAACTGGCCATAGCAAAATGTTGTTCTGCCAGTGTGTAATCTTGATTCTGAACATGCATTGAAAAGAATTTGGATTTATGCTTTATATGCATTCTACAGTACAGATCAAGTAAGCAGAATATAATCATTAAAGAAGGAAAAGTCTTCTATTTTGGATGGCACTACAGACTTTTAAAATTACAGTTCTTAAACTCTACCCACGATTTGTGCTGACCTCCAGAACAAGTCAAGAGTGATTTGTCTCTAGCTATCTCTACTTTTTTTTTTCCTTCTTGATTGAAAACAAACCTCTGCAGCTGTTTTTTAATTTTGTAAAATGGTTATATATAATGGACCAACATGTGCAGAATACTATGAAAAATACATTGACTTTTTAAGCTATTCTTCAGAAATTCTGCAAATCAACCTTGGTAGTGAAATATTGCTTCAGATGGTAAGAGAAGGCAAAACTATTTTATGCTTAAAAATATCGTTGGAAAAGTCTCCTGGAAACAATAATTGAGGGATTTCCAATTCCTTATGTTCATTTTCTGGTCAGAACCAACTCTGTCATCTAGAAAACCATAAGAGTTGCTGAATTAATTACTATGTGGCCTTTTTAGAAGCAAATCTGCTTAGTTGTTACCACTATGTTGAGTCTGAGAAAAGATGCTTTGTATATTCTTTTTCTTAAGATAATGTTCTCCACACACCACCTACAAATGCCTAAATGGAGCTACATTGTATTGTGATACTATTTCTGATTATTACTAAAAGAAATCTAAAAAAAGCTCCTCACATGAGAGAGCTTTGTTCTTTTTTAATGTTTGCTTCAGTAGACATGGCAGTATTCTAAATTACAGGGATCGTATGGATCAAATACATCTTCAGCATGGATGTTTCCTCTAAAAATACATTCATATGACTTGAATCTTCTGCTTGCAAAATGCAGTTGGAGGATGGAGACAGAGATGTCAAGCAGTCTGGTAGGCTGCCAGGTAAAAGGGATGTGAGATGTTTCCTGCTGCTTAAACAACCTTCAAAGTGGATCCAGTTATGACTTTTTTAATAGCTGGACATTTGCAGAATAATGAAACTCCAAGGACTATTCTATCAAACTTGCAATATAGCGTTAAAGGGAAAAGGCTGTCATCTTGCATCAAGTTAATGCACTACAAATAATTACCAATCCTGTAAGACCATCACTCTCCATCTCAAATAGATCAGTTGCCAAGTGCAAAATTCTAAGCTTCTGTCAGCCAACTGGTGAATATTTCTAACACCTCCGCCCCAAGCTTGTAAATCAAGAAAAAATGTAGCTAAAACAAGATGTTCTGAACTACGCCTTCCACAATGGTCTAGCTGACAAATAAAAAATACCTCATTACTTATATAAATACATAATTTGTCTTATTGGAATACCTAGAAGCTAATACCTGAAATGCAAAGCCATCACGGTAGTTATTACAAAAGTTACTTTGGAATGTAATAGATGATGTATGAAAAAGGAAACAGAGCTATAAATGCCCAGTATCACATAGTATGCCAGAAACATACTTGGAAAAAAGAACTGAGATTTTTCTGTACTTTTCCTGATCCCTGGCCATTAATTCACATTGCAAGTGTACCCAGGGCTGCACAGTTTAAGAGTATAACAAACTCACCCTGAGTGAGAGGATGCAGGCAAAGAAAATCATCTAATCATGACAAGATGACAATGAAATGACTATCAATCAGTTTTAAAGTGAACTGCATGAGGAACATACTGGAGTGACTAATGCCTGTCTCCAGTAGCTTCTCAAAACAGACACAGAATGGGGCAATTGTGAAAGCTTCCCCATGCCCTGATACTATGCCTTCACTCTCACCGAGACAAACAGCCAGTTTCATCTTTGCCCACGACAGCGAGATCATCGTTTCTAACTGGCATGTAAACTGTTGTGGAGGAATTCCTCCCACCTAAGTTTAGTTGTCTAAATTTAGTTGTCTACAGTAGGCTTAGTTAAATTTAGTTGATTAACTAAGGGGAGTCCTCCTTTACAGTCAGTGTAGTGAAACAGGCCGCTACAGAGGGAGATTCCTTGTACGTATCTTAGATACTTCCTTTAGCATCAGATTAATTTCTCCTGGAGATCTTGGGGACTACAAAAGAGGCTGACGTTGATTTGCTTAGATTTAGACATGCCTAAATGAAGTAGGAAGACTCGTAGTATGTCATCCAGAAAATGGATTTAGCCCACAAACTCTTTACATGTGGGACAGAGAAGAGTTATGAAAGGCAGCAGGAGAAGGCTTAATAATATATTAAAATAATATATCCAAAATCTATTTTGGATAGATGGTTATTTAGATCTGTAGTATACATTTTTATAGATTTAGAGTTGTTTTGCATAGTGGAATTAATATTAACTTTTATAGCTTCAACAATTATATTTGCAAAAAAAAAGTGTGACATGCCTAATTTTAACACTTGATAAATTATAGAATCATAGAATAGTTTGGATTAGAAGGGAACTTTAAAGGTCATCTAGTCCAAACCCCCTGCTGTGGGCAGGGACATCTTCAACTAGATCAGGTTGCTCAGCGCTCCATCCAACCTCACCTTGAATGTTTCCAGGGATGGGGCATCTACCACCTCTCTGGGCAACCTGTGCCAGTGTTTCAACACCCTCAAAAAGTTTCTTAAAAAGTTTCTTCCTTATAGCTAGTCTGAACCTACCTTTTTTCAGTTTAAAACCATTCCCCCTTGTCCTGTCACAACAGGCCCTGCTAAAAAGTTTGTCCCCATCTTTCTTACAAGCCCCCTTTAAGTACTGAAAGGCCGCAATAAGCTCTCCCCGAAGCCTTCTCTTCTCCAGGCTGAACAACCCCAACTCTCTCCTGAAATTATTTGTAACTTAAACCTTAATTAAAATAGGTCTTAGTTTAATTCATGTTTTGAAGTAGTTACTCTGAAGCTTGACAAATTTTATCAGTTTTGGGAGACTGTACTATAGTATCTTTAAGAAAACTTTTAATTTTCATCTATTATAAAATAAATTAAATAAAATTAACTTATTTAACCCAAAACCCTGTAGCCATTTATATACCTACTATATAAAAGGAATGATGACCCTTTGGAAAACTTATTTTTCCCTTTCTTGTTAGGTGAACGCAATGTCCCTGGTACAACATGTAACTTCAAATTACGTAGTCACCAGATGACAATGCCAGGCATATTGGAGAACTCAGATCTAAAACGGTACAATTCTTGGATTTAAAATCTTTCATTCATGCCACTGTGTGAAGGTCAGATGTTGATGTTTGAGTTGGTTAAGGACCATGGAATGTTTTGCTTCTCAGCTGAGAATATTCTTCCCAAGCAGCCGCAGGGCTCGTTCCTGGGCCTAAATCAAGACTCAAAACATTCCACGACCCTTCACCTTGTAAACTGAAACATCAACATCTGCCCCACATACCACCCCTCCAGAAAGAGGACACACTGGCTGATACGTCATCAGAAGTATTCTTACATATTATTTAGGAAGAGCCACCGTCCAGCCACGACAGTGGTTGTAAATAATTAATTGGATTTAAAAACCCGTAAATTTATTAATAGGGTTTTCAGCTGGTATAGCTTCGAAAGAGCAAATTCCAGGAGATGTCAGCTTCTGCACATTTTGCTTTTATTTTTGTAAATAATTTGGTCATAAGAGTGGTCAGAAGGAAGCATTCTCCAGACTTTCTGCTGTAATGGAGTGTGCACTACAGCTTTTAAAACCTGGTGGTGGGAAACTTTAATTTACTACCTTCAATTTCACATCTTTCCATAGAGTTTCTCCAGGACACTTACCTTACTGGAGACAGAACAAATAAGCTGTTACTAGAAAAGAATACTTCAGCAGCATTTCTACCACCATTTCCTATTTTTAATAATGATATTCATCATTAGGCTTTGTACTTCAGATGGTTGCTTATGTTCAGAGCTATTTCTTTTCTATTTTTGGATCTGATCCTTCAGCACTAAACATTTCATTCCCACACAACAGCCTTAAAGAGACACTAAGGCCGCATAGGAAACTACAAAAAAAAAAAAAAAAATGTTTAGAAACAACTTCCCTGCAGCATGTACACAAAGTGTAGCTGCCATGTAACAGAACCTCAACATCTCTAATATATCACAGGTTCTTCCTTGTGGTTCCAAAAAAGGATCATGGTCAACCAGATGACATCTGCACCCTGACAGTAAGCTGTGAAAATGCTTGCTTATTACTTAATCCACTGCATATTTCCTGTTTGATTTTAAGCATAGAAAGCTCTTCCACAAAGACAGCCACTTTGTTGTGAGAAGCATCTACCACTACTAGATCAGGAGGCAACAACACCTTTGATTTTATGATGAACTTCTACTGAACAGATAGTTTAAATTACAATATATTCAGTAATGGATTGGGATCAGGCAATGATCAGGATGAGTCCAAACTGAGACAAAGGAAATGTGCTCGTGTGGGAAGCTGCCACTAATTCAGGTCTGCAAGGGCTTGGAGAGCGACCCAGGAGACCCACAGAGAGAGAAGCAGGTGATCGAGTACAATGGCTTGGGAAGTTCAGATGCCAGCACCCAGGAAAATCAGCTGCAGAAAGCTGGCAGAAAAAGGGCACAATCCACTGCAGACTGGAGAAAGTGTGGAGAAAGAAAAACTTCACTATTGGGAAGGAAGAAAATGATGGTTTAGGAAGGAGAGCACGAGAGACATCACCAACTTCCCTTACAAGACTGCACCCTGGACAGAAATATGCTATGTGAAAACTGGGATGTGGGATGTCTCTCACATTTCAGGGGACTCTTAATCCGAAATAATTCCAGTACCTTCCTAAATGACATAATCTATGCCAACAAAAGCACTTGCCCGTTGCCATAGCATTTTTACAAGTATAGCTGTGTTTTCTGGTGAGTATGGCCTTTCTCATCCAGCTAAATGACATAAATATGCAAGGAAAATATTTTAAAAGACATCTCTCCAAAGTTAAGCAAGAAGTTTGTGGAATGACTGAAGGCTTCATTAATTAAAGGTTTTCTTCCCTCTCTCTGCATCATGTCAAAATTCTTAACTTCTCATCTGTATTAGAGATTATATTTAAGAAACTTCTCTGAGATTGTTATATCAGTGATATATACTCACTGAGTGGATATAGTACGTCCTCTCCAAATGATCATTACTGAAGGCAGTTTTGAAAATAGGATCTTAAACTAAAAACACTGACTGACTGTTACTGGCACCACCTTAATTACTAAATGTAACAGGACACAAGGCTGAAATGATTACTACGTTGATTACTAAATGATTACTAAATTTCTTTGTAAGTAGTCAAAATATATTAACACAGAACACCAAATGTGATATCATTACATACAGTTCCAATAGCTGGTCTTTGGTGCAATTCTTACTTTAAAAGTAAAATAAATTAATTTTTGCCTTAAATTAATGATCGTAAACTTTTGTTTTTAAACATGGGAATCAACTGGTGTTTCTTCTTTGCTGCAGTATCTTTTAAATAAGGTGTGGAAGATGTTGATTCAAGAAGTGCTCTGAAAGGGGAACACAGCTGAGTTGGAAATGAGCCCTTTTCTTTTCAGCTTGATTTTTTTGTCTCAGGTCAGACCTGGGAAAACATCGCCATTTTCTTAAGTCCCATCAGAATTGTCCAAAGCAAATAACACACATAGCTGAGATTATTTTAGTAAATTGTAGAACCATCTTTTATGGTATTTCTTTCTAAAGAAAGATGAGAGTCCAGGTTTTGTTTTGTTTTTTTTCTATTTAAGCCTATGTGTTGGCAAATGTAAAACAGATTATACTGCTCACAAATGTTCTCAAATCAAGTAATTTTTAGCATGACCTTTTGAGGTGTATTTATTCTTCTGTTTTGATCAAATTCAGATTTGAGATCAGTAGCTTTCCTGATAATCAGGTGAATTATCACATCATCTTCCACTGCCATGAGCATGAACATATTTCTGCTTGCAGAAATAGCTTATGACAAAAAGTTTTTGACAAAGAAAGTCTTTTCTACTTATATAAAGTTGTGTTCAATTTATATAATTTTCATTCTTAACAAAATACCCAAATTTGAAAAAAATCAAAGTTTGTTCACATAGAACTAAAAGTATAACGTACTAGTAGCAAGTACTACTAGTTTAGATGAGAATTTTTTTTTTAAAGGGCTGCTGTAGTAGTTCTTACATACTACACCTATTTCAACAGAAGAGCAACAGAGGTTGAGAAAGTTACTGGGGAAAAACAATAACTTGAAAGCTAGAGGGTGTGGAAATATCTAATTAAAGTTGGAGTAATAATCTCTGCTTTGATGATTTCCTTTTTACGGAAGAAGAGAAACCCAGTAATTATAATTTAAAATAAATTACACTCCCTGTAGCCTTTCTGAATGAAAACAGTGTGCTGTGTTGATACATGAAGACATAACCTGCCCCTGTCCTTTGGACATGCTCAGAAGGTGTGTCACTAAAAGCAGTGCTGATGGGCTTAGGGTGGGTTTAGTCCAGGAATAATACCAGGAAATGTCTAGTGCCCCTGTGTCGAGTGGTGTGAATGCCGGCACATGGCTGCACAGCCCTTTCCCAGAGATCATATCAGTGCCTATGTAGTATACGTACATGTCATACGAACAGTGTGTAGACACACACAGCTTCTTCCCTCCTCTATATTTTGATCAGAGCTATGTTTGCTGCTGGACTGATTTGCTGCCAGTGAATTAAACATGGAGCTCCAGCTTGTGATGTGAATATGTAGCTCCTTATGGTGTGGTGCAGGAACCTGCTGAGCTTGAACAGAAATGGCAAAAATAAAGGGCAGTTATCAATGCAATTCCAGCTTGTGGAGACCATAGCTGAGACACCACATTGTCCAATCTGCCAATAAAAATAAACTTCCTTCTCAGTATTTCTTTTTCTCCTTCTCCTTCTTCATATCATTTACAAGTTAAATTTTCTTTAGATAATTTGTTCTTACATTTCCCAGTGTAGCTACTCGTTCCACCTTGGTGTAGCTCCAAGCAGGGAATATTGCTGCAGACAGAGCTCCAGGAACCATTTAATTTAACCCCGCTCAGAGCAGAAAGAGGGTATAACAGTTAAATTATGCTAGGTAATCTCCACTCTCTTCCCCGGCACAGAAACAACCCAAGGAAATGTTCAGGAAAATAAAGCTAATATGAAGAGACCGCCTGTGTACTTACTTTCTCCTCTCCTTTGCTCTCTCAGTACAGAAAACCTCCAACTCAGAGGCACAGAGCCCTGGGCACTGCATTTCTTTGGAAACTTACGCAAATTTAGAGCAATGTGCACTCAGGTGGTCCCTCACGACTCTGTTTATCTTTTCTATTACTTAAAGTAATTTTGCAGGAAAATTTAATAACATGCAAAGACCATTCCAGAGGTGGCGGCTTTGCCCCAGCTGCCCAGAAAGCCAGCTTGAAATGCATGATACTTGTAATAGCTAGTTAGTCTGAGGGTATTACTTGCGCCTTCTCTCCTCTGCAGACTTCCATACTTAACATGTTTTATGTCAATAATTCGTAACTCAAATTACATTAAACCATCATCATATCAAAAGTCCAAACAGCTAATGAATGTGCTAATCAACTCTTAAAATTTACAAAGTATTATACAATGTGCTGCAAAAAATAGAATGAAATCTGCATGCTGAAATACTGACAGAGTCTTTTAGTTTGGGGTCATTACTTAATGTCAGACTAAGGCTCTGCAGAGGATCAAAATGCCATTTTACAGTGGATTTCAAAGTTTCAATACTGGACTTTGTTTCAAATGAGACTATTTCAATATTCCTCAAGAAGATGAGATGCTGAGAGATGGAAGTGTGGGGAGAGAATATGTTGATGAATCAAAAGTAAAAAAAAAAAAAAAAAGTTACAATTTTGACATTAGTAATGCACTTAAATAATTTAAAAATGAAATAAAAAACCAAATAACTAAAACTTTTTGAAACATTGTTCCTAATATATCAAATCTGATTATTTCAACATTCTGAAAATATTAATCTCCCCTTGCAGTTTTCATCCAAAATATAATTCTGATATCAACTATTCTGCTAAATGTTGGACACAATTTTAATGTCTTCTTATTTTTACTATCTCTAAGTTTTACTGACTTTGATTTACACTGAATGGCAACTTATGAATCTCATTAGCAGAATGGATTATGTTCATTACTTTCTACTTCAGATTTCAGATGCAGTGGTGTGAATTTTTTTTTAACTCTTCATTTGTTAAGTACACATTACCAAATCTGTGGACACAGAACAACTGTAATATGAACTATCCGAAAAAATATTATTACTGGAGATGCTCCTACCATATAACAAGTCTGCATTCCTACTGGGGTATTTGTAATTTTTATATTTATATTTGAATACTTACATATATTTTTTATATATGCTATTAAAAGTGATGACATTTCTGTTATGGATTACATATTTAAGACAAAAATCAATCGCAAGTATTTTATAAAAGACTGAAATAGATCCAAATCTCTGTAACACTAAACAGATTTTTGGATCAAAATGTAAGGTTACAAATATGGCATTTATAACATTTTATGTGATTTCATTAAGAACACACACACAGTCTTTAAGTCACATAGATACCAAATTATCTTAAAAGAAATTTCTATCCTTCATATAACAGGAATGCAACCTGGGTACCTATTCCCATAGAAATATTCCATTATAAATGAAAATTAACTAATAAAAACCTCTGATTTGTGTGTGTGTGTGTTTCTGTGTTTGCATGGGGAGAAATTCACTAGTTCTTGCGAGGAAGTTGATGCCTCACTCTTACTATCTTCATATTTGTTTGATGAAATTAGAGGAATGCCACATTGAGATTCAGGGTTCTTTATATAAAATATGCAAATAGCAGCTATAGAAGATTCAGGTGATCTGCATAAA
Source organism: Fulmarus glacialis (assembly GCF_000690835.1). Classification (NCBI taxonomy): domain Eukaryota; kingdom Metazoa; phylum Chordata; class Aves; order Procellariiformes; family Procellariidae; genus Fulmarus; species Fulmarus glacialis. The sequence goes on along the minus strand of NW_009220157.1, from coordinate 21,787 downwards.
GCACCCTCAGGCAAGGTTCATTACACCTTAATGGAACTAGAAATTTGGAAAAAAGTCCCATGTGCCCATGTTTAACTGCCTGAAATAAACGAAGAGCCGAACCATGCAACGCTGATTCATTTCCTCAGTAGGTGTTTTGCTCATTAAAGACCCTCATAAAAAAGACAGAATTAGCAAGAATCTAGGATACACTGCGAAAGGCACCACAGCAGTATCACTTGAGAATCTCCATAGAGCAAGAAATGTTGGTTCAAACCTTATTTAGGAGTTTACTGATCCTTACTGTGCCTTAACTATGCTGGCCTGCCACCATCCCTGCTGTCTGTGAAGATCTGTCAACAGTCCCGTGTTGCTCACTGCAAAACGCTTTCACAGGTGATGTACCATCCTGTCATGGGAAGTGGGAGCCTCTGGCCCACTGAGGCCGGAGGGGAGGATGCCCTCTAGTTTCGAGGGGATTTGGCTGCTGCTGGACTGTCCCACTCACACATACCGAGAGGCTTGAGTCAACCATTTGCAACCTTCTCCCAAGTCCTGGGCTCCAAGCATAGGGACAGAAGGACAAGGATGGAGCTGAGGACCACATTGCCCTCTTTCGGCCAAACACAACTTGTGTCACACTGTATTTTTGCCTGCTGGGCAGATCTATGCAGAGGAATTGCATGTCTCTTCCTCCCTGGTCATCTTGACCTCTACAATTAACACAAATGAGGCCTCGATCTTCCTTGGCGTTTTGTGTCTTGTCTACAGAGGTGAGTAAAAGAATATGTTTTAGCCGTACTCAGCCGTGTACTCAGGTAACAGAGAGCCATAAAATTTATATATTATTTTATTTTCTCTGTTCTTGCTGTTGGGCAAAGAGATGCAACCAGCCTGCCTGGGATGGGTCCTATGCATGTCTTGTAAGGTTGCACTGGCAGATGGTCCAATGTCCCCAAAACACATACTGTAAAAGGACCAAAACAGATCAGATCTCAAACCCCGCCAAATACGCCAGCAACTTCAGCTAATAGATATTTCCATGGGTTTTTTAGCAACCTAAGGGCTACGACTTGAGTAATGAAGCAGTTCTTCCCACAAAGCATGGAGCCTCGTTGCTCAGGCTAATGTCCTCTTACAGAAGACGTTCCCCACTAGAAGCAATGCACGCCCTGCTGCTCCATGAGAGACTTCTCCTCGTCAGGCAAGGGACAGCTCAGGTGCCACATGCCCAAAATTAATTTACAAATGAGTTTTCCTATCCACAAAGTGCTGAGCAGCTTGAGCTGAGGATAGCATTTTCACACTGTGTTTGCTAACAGCCTGGGTGTGAAGATTACTTCCAAAGTCTGGGATTTTTATTTGGTTGTGTGGCTTTGGTTTGCTTGGTAAAAATTTACCCCGGTTGTACTTTGGTTTTCATTGCCTGAAGGATACATGAGGCTACACGATGATGCGAATTGCAAATCAGCTAAATGAAAGCAGGAATAATAAACAGTCTCAGTAAATTCAAAAGTCTTTTGACAGGGAAAATGTCAGCGAAAGACAGAGGTTTTCTCTCCTAATTATTGTGAAGAATGTAACAGTTAAACATTATTTAACTGTAAAAATTAATTAGGAATGACACATTTTTATATTACATATTGAGGAATAGTCATAGAGAATCATCATCAAGAAATGTTGAATAAAAACTGCTATGTTTTCCTTAATTTAATGCCAAGAGATATTGCAGCTCAAATAAATGTAAGATTTTGTAATATTTTGAAACTCCTGATACACTTATTGGAACATTTTGCTTTAATTAATGTTATTAGAAGAGGCACAAGCTAGATGCTTGAAAGGGAAAGCCTGTAGCTTTCATTTTAATTTCTTTTCTATTCTTTTAGTTATTTTTAAAGGAAATTACTTTCCTGTTTGTGACAGATGGCACTGACATTCAAATATCATAGCATACTGAAGTAACATGACAGCGATGACTTCAAAGTACAGTCACTGCAAGACATACATTCAGAGAGGTTCTACCATTTGTGCTGTTATATGCAGGAAAACACAATAAATTATGAAGGAATTATAATACTTTGTTGTCTAGAAGGTACGATTCTGGGCTTCACAGTCCCTGTGAGAAGTCTTAAAAAACAGTTAGAAACACAAACGACAAAAATGTGCTCATTTTCAGCTCTGTCTTCAAGTCCTTGCTCCCGTGCCTCAGCTACAGCAGCGCGGACAGGACATCCCACCCCCAGAGGGGCACAATGCTCACAGTCTTACTGCCAGCTAATTGTCTTCTGATGTCCATAAGCCAGCAAACCTCAGTTGAAATTGTTCCCTGAATGAGAGATTATCTCTCTTTTACAGACAAAGTCTGAGGCTGAATTTGTATTGACTTGCACAGTGGCACAAAGGCAGCTGATGGCCTGGGGGGAGGTGAAGTTCTGTCTCTAACGTCTTAGTCCAAATGTGAAAGAGTAGACTATCTTTTAATTTGACTGAAAGTGCTTGCTGCCATTCTGATGAAGAGTCAGTCGTGGATTTGCTACATGGAGACGGGGAGGGCAAGAAGACCCGTCAGAGTCATGGAGCTGCCCATTAACAGAACCCTCTGGGCCCCCATGCTTCACGTTACACCATGAAAGAGACCATGTCCTCTTCTTCCCTTCCTCCCCCACCCATCCTGAATCTCACTAACTGCATCTCCGCGGGCAGTTACAGTCCTTTCGGCTTACTTCACACTCAAAGCCTACAAGATATTGATGAGGGTATTTTGCTGTATTTGCTTGAATTTAAGATCTACAGACACATTTGGGCATGCAGTGCTGAGGAAAACAATTTAGCAGTAGTAGCAGCAACAGCAAAGGAAAATAGCTATTACCTGAGAAGGTCTGTTTCTCCAATTGTAAATTAGCCCAGAAGACCAAATTACATTTTATTACAAGACTGGACCAGCCACACTAAATGAAATTTGCCAAACACATCATCATCTTACAAGAGGCAACAACTCAATTGCTATCACTAAACAAAGCAATGCTGTCCAGACAGAGCTAAAGCAGCTTCAGAAAGCAGAACATAAAAGCATATAAGGCTAATTCTCCAGACTTGCCAGTTTAGGGAAGAATTTAAAATTGCATATTTAAGACCTGTACTTAGAATAAAATTCCACCCCTCTGGTATTTTAGATTGAACATGATTTTATGAATCTTCATTATGTCTGTGGTGACCTGTCAGCATGAACTTCGGAACTACCCCAGTGAGAGAGCCCCAAGCTGGCTCGGAGGGGACACAGACAAACTGTGATGGACAGGAGGAAACCATTCTTATGACCCTGTGTGCTGCAGAGATGAGCATACGTGCTTGGAAGATTATGTCAGTGTGGGACACCAGGCATGGACTGACCTACAGATTTTTCCTGATAAAGGAACATTGATGATTACCAACTCAGATGGTAAAAGCTTTTACTTATTGTACTCAGTAAGGCTGCCGTTTCCTCAAGTTCCCATGACCACAATGCCCATGGCAATTTAGAAAACACTTACAGCACTGCCCAGAGACAAACTCTGCAAATGATCTCTAATGAAGGAGCTGGGCTTCAGATAGCTGGATCATGAAGCAGAGAACCAGTGAAGACTGAACAAGTCATGAAAAGCTCTCCAAACATGGACTCCCCTAAAACTCCTCCAAAATAATTGTGCTGCTATGCCAACAGCATATGATCCTATCCTAACAAGAATTTCATCCATAAAAGCCAAATGGCACCCTGGGAGATTGTCCTACCAATCAAGACTTGCTCAGATGCTAAGAACACTGGAGAAAGCAACAAAAGGAAATCCCATACCAGCAGGGAGAAGTTCCTTCCTCCACCTCACCCAAAAAGGAAAAAAACCAGGTCCTTTTTCAGGCCAGTAAGCCTAATGTTTGCCTGAGTGAGTGTTTCCATGTTTCCTACTTGATCTAAACTAGGTCTGTAAAAGCCAGTGGGGCCAGTGATTGACAGGTTTTGAATGGGAGCGTGGCAAGAATAGCCTGCGCCTTCTACTGTCTGTATCCTTGAGGTATGGATGGTACATGTCTCTCAGTTGCCTTTCTGATATTTACACACAAGCAGGAGATCTGTGGCCTGACTGAGTTATCTCAGTGCAATCATGTGGGACAGTGTTTTAGCACTGAGACCTTGGGGAGAAGAGAAGGGCACAGGGACAGTGGAGTCAGAACATCACAGGGGACACTCTGTACAAAATGAACAGTCACACTTAGCTCTTCTCTACTACCTCTGTCATTTGCTTATACATGGCTGCTATGGGTAGGACCACTGCTTTTTTTCTAAAATGGCACCTGTGATGGATTTAAATCTAGAGGTGGGACAAGAATATAAACAGTAAATGTATTTTCATAAAAACAGTCCTACAAACAAAGCTAGCAGAAGACTATCCTTGATTCAGAAAGCATGCTGGCACTTACTTAAATCTCAGTGGGGTTTAATTGGGTTTAAAGGTACTCTGAAGGCTTTGCTCTACACAGCCATTACAAGTGATGTGGTGAATGCACAGGATGTATAAAATACTGAATGTATTTGGCTTATGAAAACCTTCTCATCTTTCCTTGAGTTGCACCACTTTACATAAAGCAAACCTCTAAGGAGACCATTATTTCAGGTCATTTTGTTGCCTACATTTACTTACTAGCCTTCTGTTTTACTGTTTTACTTTTATATCACTCCCTGTCCACCGTATCCTGAAAAGCAAAAAACACAAGACAGAAAGGAAACTACACAAAGATCTGGGTCAGACTGAGTAATACATGCTAGAATTTAGCTACCAAATTATGTATAGGATTTCAAGAAAAGTGCCACATTTTCAAATCCTTAAATGCCAGGTAATATAAAGTATTCAGAGCAGAATTTATTTCTGCATATGCGGAGATTCCTTTTTTTATAGAGCCACTGTATAAAAGTAACTTTTAATAAAAATGAAAAGTGAATTTCATTTGAAATGCAAGCAGTGTGGCCAATTAAAAGGAATTAAATGGATCTAACTTTGGCCTCTCTAACAAAATTTTTATGGAATTGTTCCACTTCAAGATCACATTACCACATTTAATTTTTTTTTCTTCTCCCTAAGACGTTCATCCTGCACTATTAAAAGTAAAGGAGCCTCTGAGTTCACTGTGTACATAAGTTAAATCCTAAGCACCTGTTTAGGAATGACAAATATGTTTTACTTCCAGAAGAATGGCGCATACCCCCTTCACCTCCATTCAAAGGGATGAAAAGCCATAGATATTGCAAGACTGAATAAGAGAACTCATGTATGCAGCTCCACGTTGCAGAACTATATATACACTAATATATAGTCACAGTTCTTGTATCAGTGAGAAGTATGATCATGCTTATATAATGTGCTTAGGAGAGACTCTTAGGAAGGGGAACAAAAGATTTCAGAATAGCTGTACTTCTGTTCAGTTACCTGGTGAGCAAAGCATCAGGCTGGAATTCAAGATACTGTTGGGTGAGATTGGGTGAGTCATGTTGCCCAGTGACTCACAGAATTAGGATTATAAAACTGATTTACTGAGGACAAGCACTGTTTTTTTTTTCCTGCTGTCCAATACTGCCCTTATTGAACTTAATGAAGGAATTGCAAATTGACCTGATTCAAAATGAAGTCAACATTCACAGATTGGAATGGATTTGGGATGAAGCTATTGGACCTACTTGCATATGCATCCAAAATGCACATAGGCATACTGGCCTGGCTCAAAAACAGTTTTTACCCATTTTCCAGAAAAATATGTTAAGAGCTTTAGAAATAATATCTACTAAAATTAATATACATTAAAATTCCTTTTAGACTCAAACAGAGAAAGCCTCCACAATGAGAGACACCGTATCCTCATTACAGCACAGTAGAAGGTTTCTAACAGTCTCCATTTGCTGCTTTCAGCCTGCTTGCAAAAGATTTATGTACAGGGCAGCAATTATTTTAAATAGACCTTTTTTTAAAAAGAAAAATCTACTTAACATGCATTTTCTTCACTTTTATTCTGGTTTTGATTTATTCGTTTCAATTTAGCTGTGACATCAACAGAAAACTTTTTAATAGTAAGCATAGTGAAGGAAAGGTTGTGGAATCACGATAATCAAGAGTATTTTAAGAATGTTTTAGATAACCAACTGTCATTAGCAACACAGGTATAGTAGGAGGTGTGCTTTTCGTAAATATACTTCTTGTGGTCAGTTGGTATTGTCTCTGTTTCTTATTAAATAAGCCTAGCTCATATAGTCAGGAATGTCTGCGAAGAACTAGTTTTAAGCCCTGTCATGCAAAATTTTCATGGAAACTGAACTGAACTAAGATCATAATTTGAACAAATAGTAGTGAGAAAACATCCTTCTTCTGAAAAAAGAAAATAAAAATTCACCAGATTAAAACAATTTCCTGTTATTAAAGGCAATCAAAATAGCACCAGCAGTCTTGACTGGTATTAGATCAGACCAGAAATATCCATCACATGTTTATGTCTATGTGATGGTTAGGAAAGCTAGAAATTAAATATACAGGGGTTTTTTTTCTTTCTTTTATATCATAGAGTACTTTGCAACAGTTCACCCTCCACTATCGACTAATCATTGCAGCATCCGGGGAACTTTAATGTGGCACATAGACTCCTAGTGGCAATAAACCAGTGCTTGTCCAAGACAGAAGAAATCTTTGGATCAATACTACAGGAAGAACTTTGGAGACTATCTGGCACTCACTATGCCATAATCAGATACTTGAATACACAGGTAGATGTCCATACAATTGCAGGTATTTAAATGTCTTTGCTATGTTCCCTGCAATGCTTTCCCCTCATCTTTAGCGTGTAGCAGATGAGGTTCTTCTTCACTGTTTTCACAGCAAAGACCAACCTGAAATGAAGTTATCAAAGTTTGAAGCTTCTGTTCAGTTATGAATGTTTGTGCTCGTATGAGTCCACCCACTGTGACTGAGAAAAAATGAGAGGGGCACACACTTTATAAGACAGTATTTTGTTCTTAAGTGACTAAACTGTTGAAATACTGTGGACATGTATGTATCTTGTGTGGTATTTGTATGTGCCTCACTAGTTTGGGATAATAAAACAAAAAAAGTTTTAAAAATTTATGTGGTTGCTTCATTTTTGCTTTGCCCAGAGCACAGAGATTTTCAAAATTACAGAACAGCTGCTCTTGTTTATGAAATGTTTGAAACAACTTCTAAATATTAACTTAAAATGTTAAGAGATAAACAAAGTTATTGAAAGGTGACTCCATGCAAGAAAAAATATGTTTTTTCTGTAACAACTGTTAATAAAAGGAAGCTCTACACAAAATTAATCTCTTCTCCCAAACTGTTTGGATGCTATCAAATTCAGGGGCCAGCACTTTCCTTAGGCAGTTATTAAAAAAAATTTCACTGGCATTTGCAGGTGTGTTCAGGTACTTAGTATCACCTGTGTGAACAATACAGATGCGATTATTTTCAAATAAAGCTGTATATCTTTTTAAGCTTTTTCTCACTGCATGCAATTTTTTCTGCATATTTATATATGTCTTGGGCTAAAGGTCTAGGAATTTCGTACCTAAAAAGTAATCTTTTAATGTTAGTTTCTCTAGCTATAAGCAACAAGCAGTATAGTTTCTAAAAGTTCACTGCTTGGTTATGCTATGAAATTTACTTTGCAATTTAAAGTATTCTTTCTAAAGCAAAAGTGAAATAATATTTACTGTATATGAATGGCAGAAGTAGCACTACCCACATACTACAGTGTTTATTATACAGTTCACTGCTGTAAGTCTAGTGCAGTCTCTGGTTTGGAAGTAACCATTGGCAATATTTTTAATATATATTGTCTTTCAGTTCTTAACTTTTCCTACTGCACACTAAAAATACTATGAAAAATCCAAATCTTCCTTTATGTATTTTTTCTTATTACAGTTAGCTAAGTGAAATGTACAGTTCAACCATACTCATCTTCAATTTTTATGTCCCTTTATAAAGTATGATCATTCTTTCCAGGGCAGTAGTTATTATCTACACCTTGCAAATGCACAGCCTGATGATTAGAGTGAAATATGGCCTCATCTCCCATAACATAAGCAATCCATTTCAGGAAGGATGACTTACTACCATGTTCTGCTACTGCTACGACTCCTGCTGTTTTGTCCTGCCTTCTTCCTCCTTTTTCTCTTCTAGTCATAGCGTTAACATTTATGATGAGTATAAACAGACCACACTTGGCAACTGCAAGATCCAGATGCCTTGCTTGGGAATATATTTCCAATGTCTGCCTTTGCAGTTTGTTCCTTCATTAGCTACGCTCAGAGCAGTGCTGACAGAGCCGAGAGGTCTGTCTGGGCTGGCTGATAGGACTTCTCTCTTCCCCTGCTTCTCTATGACTCATTCTTGATTCTCAGGATGACACATTTATCTTAATTCTCATATAGACATCATAATTTCTGTTGATAATTACCTCCAAAATGTACGTGTATCCCAATCAACTTTGAAAGGGAAATATGCTTAGTTTTTGAATAATTAAAATTTTGGATGTCTATTTTTTTATTCATCTTTGTAAAACTAGATAAAATGTAGTCAATCAGTGACTGATCCCTGTCTTATAATGTGTTATTGTTAATAATAACTGTGTCATTAGGAAATGTGATTCTTCAGGGTAAACAACATCTGCTTTGGACCATTGCAGATAAGTACAATGACATCACGAAGAAAAGGGAGAAACTGGTTAATCAGAAGTGAGACCTCTTAGTTGTAGAGACATTAAGATCTAATGTGAGGAGTGCTGTTTTTGAACTAGCATCATGAGTTTAGTGGGTCAAGCATTAGATTAGTCTGGGGCTCAGCAGAGCCCTACCTGGAGTGTGTAGCTGTGTAGCTGATGAATTTTAATGAAACACCACAGAGATTTTAAACAATGAAGCAGCAACATTCTTTTCAAGGAACTTACATTCACTAGAGGAGAAAGCAAAGGTCTGAAGTCTAATAGACTCTTCCAGGATTTTATAAAATACCAAACAGTCTTGGATGCATCAGTGGCACAGAGACAGTTTAAATTGCCTGATTGGATCAGGGAAGATAAAACATTAAGCAACAAAGAAGTTCATCTAGAGTATGAATAGTGCACTTGATATCTTCTGTCCAGGAAGCTGAAGAGCACAATATTAGCTCTTACTATAATGTACACTGAAACAATATCATTTCTACACTGTGTGGCTTTGGCCTACTCAGCCTTCCCTCTACTTCAGCTGTTCATATACAATAACAAAGACAACACCTCGCAGTATTAGGGAATTGACATCACTCTTTGGCATGTGTGAAGTTTTCAAACACCACTCTGGTGAAAACTAGAACCGCTGTAGCCCATGGCTAGGTTATGTTTCTGTCAATGCCAACTGAGTGGGAAGTTGACTATGAATGCATCTCAACAGTACTATAATATCAATTCTGAATTTTCCAGGTAGTTGTGAGAGAAATGAGATTGAATGATGACTCCTTTCCCTTCAACAGGCAAACTGGAAAAACAATCGAATGGTTAACTTCTTGTTAAAAGATCTCTGATTTATTTTCCTTGGATGTCTTGAAGAGAAACACATATATTGGAATTCTACTCTTCAAGTGTGAAGAAAAAGAAGGATTGTAACTTTGTGATACATGTAATTAGAGTGCAGAAGACAGAAAAGAATGGTGGATTCTGAACGGCTCAGTGGGTAGTCTCCCTGTTCTTACTTTCAGTATTAAATGACTCAGTGACTTCCTATTCTCTTAAATTCTACAGTTCCACAGGCCTGACTGAGATGTGTTTTTAACAAACTCAAAATGACAAGTTCAGTTGGGCAGAGAATCATTAGAGTGTAAAACCAGTGGAAGTTCAAGTGAATAATGAAAGTTCTTGTAAAATTTGCATTAGATCCATATGCTACAGTGAGTAATAAGCAGAATTTTAACACATGTACAGGAATTAAAAGGACTGATTACTAGTATTAGCAAGCATTTCCAGAAGATAATGACTCAGGTTTTACAGAGCAGTTTGATCTTTATTTCAAATAGAAGAATAGAAGTTATGCTCCCAGCATTGAAATAGACTTCCATAAACAAAATAGAAGGTATTTTATTAATCTTCCTTTCTTGTCTAAGCCTAAATAAGTCATGACCAGTTGTATTCCCACATGTCTCAGCTACCTCTGCCAAGTTGGCTTCAGGAAAAAGAAAGTATTCTGTAACTCTTCTTTTATAACAAGGGGCAAGGCAAAGAATTTGGAGTCATGGTTCCCAAAAGATAAGATGAATTTTCTCTAATTAATATTTCCTTTCCCTGTCAAACAGAATTTGCTTCACTAATACTAATGGAAATGTATATAAGTCTTTAGTTTCCGAGTAGCACAAAGGATTGAACATACATTTCTAGGCTCCTTATCTCAAAAAGGAGCCAGTAGCACCGGAAAACATTCAGAAAAGGGCAGCAGAGTAATTAAACTTACAGAAGAGCTTCAAGAAGTGGAATGGCTAAGGAAGTTACAAATCTTCACTCTGTAAAGAATGACAGATGGAAGGTATAATATAGGTCTGTGTAATTATAGGTGTCAAGAAGAGGACAGACAAAGATTAATTGTTCACTGGCTTTTCAGGTACGAGATCCAGGAGGAATCAAATGAAGGCAGTAGGAGTCAGGTTCAAGAAAAACAAGAGTTGATGAGTCTTCAGTTACTTGAGGAATTCATTGCTGAAGGATTGTAAAGATGCTAAAAGTGTACACGGGTTACAAAAAAGACTGGATGAGTTCATGAAACAAAAGCCCGTAAAGGATTACAAAACACAGAGAAACTGTATCTGGCAAAGGAAGACCGTGAACTGAAAGTGCTTGGAGTCTGAGAGAGTACTACAACAAATGATGTTCCTCTGTTACTGTATTCCTGTCTAGAAATATGCTTTTTGCCACTGTCAAACACAAGCTACTAGGCTTAAAAGAATTTAGATGGAGGCAGTAAGGCTGTGACTGTATTAAAGTTAGTTGAAAAACTTCCATTAACTTGAACACGGGTTATTTCCTTCATTTCAGTTATTATCTTCCAGGTTTTAATCCACCACAGTTTGAGTTCACTGTGTTACTTTGCACAAGTAATGAGATTTACATACCCTACACTTAGGAAAACAACACTTACTTCTAGAGAAAGCAACACCACCTTTTTTACAGCACTTTGGAAAACACAAATTTTCAAGATCAGTTGACGCTTGAAATGGGAGTCTTTCACTTTCAATTGATTTTATTTGAAAAAAGGATTGTTTCCATTGCCCAGCTTCATCTATCTGTTCAAGTAGAATACATTCATTTTAAGAGATCTGTTACAACTCTTTCTTTGTTTGGAGTCTCTCCTACTTGAGTGCCAAGACTCAGTGTAGATCTTGGTCTGTGTTGTTTCTTATTCAACAGCTAGAGAGTATTTTGAGAATTAAGTATGGTTAGGAATTTTGTATCACCCAAATACATGAATCATTTGATTCTCAAAAGCTGCCAGGACTGCCACAGTTCAGCAGTTACATCCATGATACTACATAGCTGACTTTTGGTGTCACTCAGATAATGTTATTTAAGGCCCCAGTGGTATTATCATATTTTGTTTTCTTTGTGCTTTCCCAGGCAATTTTAAGCACATTCTCATGTACCCTTTGATTTCTTTCATGTGAAATCTCCAAGATGGTATATGGTAAAATGTTCCACCCTCTACTGCCAACACTCCAGTAAGCCAGTTTGTCCCACCACTCGTAGTATCTTTCAATCTTGACTGCTGCTAAAATATCAAAGGCATTACGACTACTCAGTAGTTGAAGTAATATCACAGCTGAAGTCAGTGGCAAAGCAAACTTTGACTTAGCTGGGTAGGGGGTCATTCACGGTGCATGGAATAAATCTTTGCAGGGCTGGGGTTAAGGAAATGATAAATTAATCCATGAATCTATGATTTCTGTTTCAATGTGCCAGATACTATAGGTCAGAAAGCAATGAAGACATACATGTGTGTAAGTACAACAGTACTGCTACGCTACAAATGCAGTTCAATAGCTCTGGTTATTGTATATCCTAAAAACTATTATTTCTCAAATTACTACTACCTATTTCACTGTCATCTACACTAGCAAATGACAGAGCAAGTGCTTGTCTTAGCTTTTTGGCTCACTGTGATCTGGCTTTACTGTACCACTCAATCTTTTAATCTTCTACTTCAAGCCATCTCTTCCCTCGTCCGCAAACCATGGTTTTATCTACTCTTAAACTGTCTTTGAAATCTCTTCAGTATTTGTCTGTTCCCTGGTGTGTGCGCCCTCCTATTCGGTTGTTTTATTTAAACAGTCTCTTAATCTTTTGGAATTGAACAGCTGTTAAATCTTCTTTTAAATTGGTCTTAATTACGATTGCTTTCTGTTCTCATCTCTAATCCATTTTACACCTGTAATCCTGTAGCAACTTCTTTCCTTTTTTTTTTTTTTTAATAAAACTTGATTCAGAAATTTTTTAAATGTCCTCTTCTTAGTTTTAGCATTATAGGAAACTTGGGAGTGCCTGTACTTATCTATCTTAGTTCAGTCAAGTTTCTGACCACTACTGAAACCCAGAAAGGCAGCACAGGAGAATGGGAGAGATGAGGCTTGCAGTTGTCACTCTTTTTGCAACTTCAGCCCTCTGATTATGAACAGATTCATTGTCAGAAGTCTAGAGATATTAAGCTTACTTAGGATCTCTCACTCAATAAAGGACTTTCAGCAGTTGTTTCAGCCTCTAGTATACTTAAAGACAATGATTTGCCCCTGAAGAGGGCTATTCAGTTTCTTCGCATTGGCATTCAAGGTTTAGACAGCTGCAGGAGGAATCCAAATGCCCTCAGTTTATGTTCCAACACTGGGACAGACCTCGTGTATTTTTTTTTGTATGACACAGTAAAATAATTATAATGATTAAAAATGGAATATATCATTATAAACAACAAGGAGATAAGCAGTAGAATATTAAAGGAAAGAATTGTGAAAACACGTCTGTGAAAGACTATCACCCAATCAATGAAGAAAAAAGCCTGCTTTATGGACCTCCGCAAAAATGAGTCTGTGCTTTATCTATGTTCTTCAGAACAGCTGCTACTGACTTCACTTGAACTAGCAAATCTATTTTGGGTACAGCTTTTGGCTATCATCTTCATTTCTGACCTGGCAATCCAAGTTAAATCCTTGCATTTTATTAATTTTGTCTTGGTATTAGCACTTATGCTTATTTGATCTGGGAAGTTACCAGTTCCACTGCATAAGTTATTAGCTAGCACTCAAAGGAACTGGATAAATTATCTACAGATGATAGATATTAATGATTAATGAGTCGGAAGTCATTTAACCTTTCTGTGCTACAATTCTGAAAACTTTAAGTTGTTTTTTTTTTTTTAAGCATATGAGATCAAGATCTGAAAAGTAATTTCTAAGGAACGGTTTGTGACTAACTCAAACATGATTAGAGAAGTCAAAGGGATTAGCTGGCTTTGTCCCCTCCAGTTCCTTTACACAAAATCACCCCGTGCAGCTACTTCACAGGTCCAGGCAAAAAAGGGGCTGCTTGTTCAGTGTTTTGTAGACAGGTGAGTACAGAGATGATGAAGGTTTAAGGCAAGAATTTGGAATATTGGTTATGTGTTTCCTGTTCATGTCAACAAACGTGATTTATCAGATATTTCAAGAAACTGCTTTTCTGAACCGATCAACAAGGATCATATTCAGGTGCATGTCACAGGGGCACTGAAACTGTCAGGCCAGGCTGATATTTTCTGATTGGCTTCAATGATACACACCATTTACTCTAAAATCTCCTTTTTCACTGTGCCTGTATAATCCTCTATTTTCATAACAGTTCTTACACTCGAGTGCAGGAGATCACAAAACACAATCAGCTCCCAGGCTTTTGCCACTGCAATGACTCTTTGTGAAACAACCAACAGGATCCTGAAGGATCAACTACCTTTTCTTTTTATACCACTAACACTGTGGTCTCTACAGTCAGAAGCAGGTTTCTGAGGAAGTTTTGAAGCAGCATAGCACAAAAGTATCCTGCCTCCTTTCAGAAACTTTCCCTGATGTGTGCAGTTCATTTAAGGATCAAACAGTTAAAAATGTTATTGTTAGACTTACACGAACGTGATTAATAGACTGCTGTGTTTTTAAATGGATGAGTTATTATTTCTACATGAAAGTCTACCAAAAATTTCCTCCTGAATAATAAACAAAGTGAAAGATACTGGCTCAGTCCTAGGCAAGCTGTATTTGCTACTAGACTCAAGAAAAAAATTCCTTAGTAGGAGCTGTGTCTAAGTCCACACAGTGTCGGGGCTGTCAGCTCCATGCCCAGAAGTTGCTGGCTGTTAAAGAAGCCTCCACCTCCTGGGAGTCTCTGAACTTGTGAGGAAAGGAACTGCCTCTGGACGGCTACAAATTTTCCATGTCCTGGTAGGTTGCCATTACAGTTAAATTCACAGCTCTTATTTGCCTGGGGTAGCAAAGAAGCCATACTTGGCCAAGAACTGGACTCAAACACTTAGCGTTTAAATCATATAAGCAAGTGCAGAGAGAAGTAAATATTCCCAGCCAACGAGATACAGATAACTCTGTGTGTACGAACACAAGATAGACACTTTAATGGGCTATATTCCTGACCTCTGGATAGCTCTTCTCTTTCACTCACCAGAGCAAAAATTAACCTTTAATGTGTCTCATTCACATACTGTATATAAATATCTCTATATATGTAAATATACACGTGTTCTGTTATGTGTGTATGTAAAGATATGCATGTAATATTTATATACACACAAAATATAAATATCTATAAGCATATTTTGGCACAGAACACAATTTGGGCATCCATAAATTTGTAAATCTTTCAGATTATGGATGTAGACACTACTATTTCCTTCAAAATTATCAAAATATAAAGAGAATTATTTACCTTTCCTATAAAACCTGGTAGTGGAATGCCCACATTGGAAATTAGCCCTACTGCAGTGTTTTGAGCTATTATTCGGAAGAGTTACTGAGATGTCACAAGACGTTAAGCGAAGTTGAGGAAACTGAACTAAAATTTTGATGATTCCTTCATAACACCTGGTTTCACAGGTTCACAGGTTTCGACATATGTAGATAAAACGTTAAAACAAAACCATGTTACCTTACGTTCAATGAAATATATGTGATCTACTGGAAGTATGAATAACAGCTTGAACATATTGAATATGTAATAGTACACTAGAGTTCTGCTTATAATAGAGACTTCCAAGACTGATTTTTTTGCTTTGATGTGCTATAATCTTGAAATGGCAATCAGTTTTCTGGCAATTCTATAAAAAACTGTTCAGAATGGTTCCCGAACACTTTACAAACTATTAAAAAAGAGGTTTTGTTTAAAAATTTCATGTGTCATTTCCTACTCAATTTTAATTTTTAAAGCCAATTTCCCAGCAACAGAAAGATGCAGGAATTCTTGTAATCAGATGCAGCGAGATTTTAGTCCTTGTCAACTATAGCAGTATACTCAAAGCAAAGATTCAGTGCTTCCCTCCATGAAAAGATTCAATATATGAGTCTGTGAACTGCAACAGAAAAAAATATTTAGATAGAGAATGGAGAAAATGATCCCAACATTACACAGGGCAGATGTGGGTTGCAACCATGGTAATGATGGCAAATAGATCAATGTTTTAGGCCTACATATTTTTCTAAAATACTCAACAGCAGCAAGATTTTGGACTAGATTCTTCACAACTTGTAACTGCATTGACTGCATCAGAGTAGAGAAGGAGACACAATATATTTTTCATAAACTACTAAATTATTGAGAAGAAACAAGAAGCTGCCCCAGCATTATAATTCTCTTGGAATCAAAGGGGCAAATTTTCAAAATTACGTCTTCCATCTGAACCAACGCATGTGTGATTGATGAGAAGGCACAATTGTTTCATTTTGTATTTTGTAAAATTTCACATTAGGGTGCTAGAATTTCAAATTACTTCGACCATTGCCATCATTTTAAATTCACCTGTGATCTTCATATTTCTCTAAGCCCAAAGAGCATACACAGTTGCAATCTAAAACAAATAAGTACACAAATACATAGAAAAGCAGGCAGCTTGTGGGATTTTAGGAAGCTTTACGATATGCAAAAGCTGATGAAAGTGTTTTTGAATATGGTATCTTTGGCTATAAAATGGGCCTGTTAAATGACAGCTACCTATATAATAAAAGCATGTAATAAAAGGAGTTTTCTCAGACACCTATGATAAAGGGAAGGGAAAAAAAAATCAAATAATGAGTTGCAACTCTGTGAAACAAAGTAACACTTCCAAAGGAGAATACAAACATGCATAGTAGAAACATCTTTAATATAATTCTATCACGTGTGAAATTGCTAAAGTGATGCTGGATTCTCTATATGAATTGCTGTAGCATTGATATTTTTCTTTGTTATCATATATAAAAGTTTCATCTGAACTTTCAAATTATATTCCTTAAACCTGGATTCAGGCAAATGTCTTATACTGAGGAAAGAAATTAAGTGAATGCTTAATGAGAAGCACCCTCTGAAGCATTGCTTTCAGTAGAACACCAAGACTTCTTTATATCTAAATACTTTCTTGAATCAAGGTTAAATTACAAAACACAGGTAGCATCTTATTTCTTCAAAATGAATTCCATCATGTGCTGACCATAAAGCTTTGCTATTATGAGTTGTTGACTGTTTTAGGCAATTTTTAGTATAGACTTTGTTTTTAAGCACAGGGTTTAAGGACAGAGCGTTAAAATAACAGTAATCGGGCAATTAGGCAAGAAAAAACTAATGGAATAAGATGACTAAAGTGTTATTTTGCCCTAGTATACTTGTCTACCAAACCGCTATGTTTCCAGAAGGAAATCAAGCCTTGAATATCTAACTGTCAATGGGAATATCATGGAGAATATGAGCATGACCTGACCTATTTGAATGCGCTAGTGTCTCTCAACAGAGACGTAGTCTTCATTGTCCTTTATTTACATGACTGCTTTGAAATGAAAATGCCTACTGTTTTGTTCATTTTTGTTTTGAAATGTCAACGTATTTCTCTCCTCCTTGAAGTCCCACTCATGCCCTTGCTACCTTGCCCAAAGTCAGCAAAACCTTGGTTTTAAGAGAAACCTGGTTGTATATTATCACTGAGGAGAATTATTAATCAGCAATGATTCTTCCTGAAAATAAGGACCCTGACATGTGGGCTTCGGGAAGTGCACGATACACTGTGCTAAGTTACTCATTTCTTGAGTGCTACTAGCAGTCCCCTGAAGAACTACAGAAGCTTGGAGGACTGACCAGCTAATGAGTTCCTTGAACATATCTCATCGGACAGACCTGCAGATCCACACGTGGGTACTACTGGCCTAACCCTCTCCTCAGGGTTAGGTGGTTGGCTCCTCCCCAGAGACTCTGGTGCTTCCCAACACGAAAGCCAAATGAAATCCTCTTCAGTTCCACCGAGAGCTCACCTACAATTTCCGGACTCAACATACTGAGCAAGCGAGTGGGAAATCCAACATTAATAAGGGGCAAGGGTGAATGCACAAGGGCACATCAGTAAGAAGACATTGGTAAAACAGTGTGGTGCTTCACTGAAGGTGCTAAGCAAGGAAATACCTTGTTATGAAAGTAATGTCCCCTTAACAAAATACAATGACAGAATGGATTGAAGGCATACATCCAGATCGTATCTTATGCACTGGATATTTTTTTAATTATAAAGATTTAAAAAGCTAGGTCTTGTCTGCAGTTAACCTGAAGGAATTCTTCGATGGAAGAAAGCTCCCACCTGGCCTAAAGCCAGCAGAGGCAGTAGCAAAATGAGGGTGGTTTCTAGGAAGTGAGTGAAGAGGAAGCACCCTGGGGATGAGTGAGAAATCCTTCTTTTATCTTAACCCATCCCTACAAAATCCAGTGTGTGCTGTCAGTTAGTTAGTAAGTCAGTGCAGCTCTGAGGCTGGGACTAGTGCCCAACCACTGAAATGCAACCCAGTTCACTAAGCATCTCCTACGTCCCTCACCTGTGGACAAAGTCACACTCAAAAGAAGGGAGATTCGAACCCTTGCTCGGTATGCCTGTTTTAAGTATTGTGGAAGAAGCAAATCCTCAATCAAAAAAAAAAAAAAAAAAAAGTGTGTTATGTGGAAGTTTAGTTCTACGTAAAGGCACTGCAGCAATAAATGTAATCATCTCAAATCACGTCAGTATTTGGTATAACTGGCCTCGGTGCAGAAACAAATATGCTCAAAGTTAGTATCATTAAGTTAAACAATCATGAATAAAATATTTTTATGTAAGTGGGCAGACCAAAATATTATTTTGCAATTGCTCTGTGCTAAGCCTGATGCCTTTTACAAGAAAATACAAGAGTAGTTATAGCCCAGGGCTTAATACAAATACCTACCTATGCCACCAATTTGCAACATGTGATCTCTGTGCCATAGGTGCAAGGTTCCTAATTAGTTTTAAAAAATTAGTATAGCATATTCTTCATATTAGACTTAGGAAACTTTATTAATCATTACGTGGCACAATGAAGTACTTTGATTTAAAACACTTGAAAAATAAAGCCAAGATTCATATTCGCTAACCTAGGAATCCAAAACACTGACATCCAAGGCTGGTTTGTCATCGCAATCTTCCTTTATTACAAATGGGAAGAAAAGCACCCCCTGCAGAGGGCAATTAATTTCCTTCAAGACAGGTCACATGAATCACCCTACGAAGTTACTAGGTTCCTTCTACAAGCTATATGACTCACAGGTCTGACGTTAAGGTGTCTGGATGAATTCAAAGACAAGCAGCTACTGCCTTTTGAATGACAGTTTTGTAGCAAAGAGGCTTAAGGCTAATTAGATAACTGTTCTGTAGGCAACTTGGTTTTGTTTTTATTCATGGCCAAAATTCCTTCTGTAGGGTATCTGCTGGATTATTAAAGCCACCATGGGGAAAGCATATGTTTTTGGAACTGATGGTGTTGCAGGTACAAATGTACTATAGAACACATCAAATTTGAAAAACAAACTCACCATGTCAGCATAAACGAGTTCCACGGATTGACTGCAGCTCTAACCGCTGTAAGCGATTACCATGAAAAATGAAAGGCAAACATCTCTCCCAATCTAAAACAAAATGTTATCAGTGTAAGCAAAACACAAATGGGATTTTAGTTATTTTCCAGTAGAAGATAGGCAGGATGTATGTAGCAGTCAGTGCTGAAGCATAGCAGAAGGATTTATTTTGACGTATTTTGATAATAATGAACATTTCCACATGAACAGAGATTAAAACAACTATGTCATCACTGAAAGATAATTTCTGTTGTAATTACGTGTTCAGTAGACTAAGGTACATTGTGGAGATGGCAATGCTGAGAGCATTTGAAGAGAATCTGTGCTTGCTTTCCCTTGTTCCGCAGACGCAGCATGTTCTCTCCAGAAGAGAGACATCTTGCACTTGCGGGAGGCGGGATGTGAGCGCCCAGAACTGTGTGTTCTTCTTTTACAAGGGTCCGGCTGACACTCCCGTTTCCCTTGGCACAGCTACAAGCTGTATTTCAGCTACCCAATCCAACCACAAACTCTTAAAAATTCTGAGAACAGACAACAGGATATTTGAATTATGTTGCAGTCATCTAGTTATTGTTACGATGTCTGCATCAATACCATGAAGGTCAATAGAACCTTGAGATGCCTTGGAAGAAAACAGACGTCTATTTTCCGTCCCCTCTGAGTATGTTTTTTTTATTTTTTGATACTGCTAGGGTGAGATTCATCTGGCCTTACCTTAGCTGTGTGAAATCCAACAACAATCAGCAACAATAAATACCTGATTCCTCCCACTCTACGTCAGGTGTATGAATGAGATGGGCTAGTTTGTCCACGGGAGGTTTCTGTCTCTTTTCAGTGACTGTACAAGGAACACAGATGGTTGGTTTACAACTGGCAATCCAGTTTGTAGTGGCTAGGTGAAAAGAACCTGACCTTTGGTGCAAAAATCCCTTTTTAGAGCTTTTCAAGATTTGTCAGCAAATATGTTTTTGACATAAATTACTGGGGGTACAAATATACAAATATACTGGGGGTAATCTTAAATCAGACACAATATGATCCTGTATCTTCGGCTACAATCCTATTGTCTGTTCCTCTACTCAAAAAGCAAATTGGCCTATTCTGCTTTTTATAATGGAAATGATAGTAGCAAATCAATACATGAAATGAAATATTTATTAGCAAATACAAAGTTTAAAGTATATAAATTTTTAGGAAAAAAAATGTTTCAATACAGAAGACAATGAAATTTTTGTTGGGAGTAAATTTGGTGCTCTCTCTTCTTAGACCAGTACTCTTAGGTCTGACACTAAACTGCTAATCTGCTGAAGACATCTGTATGCTAGGGAATATTACAGTTTTCATCTTCAAAATAGAATCCTGTAGTATTCTTCCCCTGATTTAGGGCAACACAGAAGGAACACAGGCAAAAGCATGTCCATTAATCTAATGAACACAGGACTTTGATTTTCACAGGACTGCTTACCTCCTCTGATGCAAGTGGGTACTTCGATTAAAGTGAGAAATTGAATTCTCAGTTGATCCCACATGGAGCCTACTGTAGGAAGGTCCTTACTGGCAGAATGCCCACATCTCATATGGAGCAGCAAAGCTCTCAGGCCAGGCCAACTTCCCATCATACATTTTGGGGTAGATGTTGTATTAATGCTCCTCTCGTGCTTTATGGCCCGGGTTAATAATCATCCCCACTACTTGGCCTTCACTGAGAAAATTGTTGGCTCTTTGGCGGCTGCTGCCTCTCTATGACGGACATAAGAACCAGACACCTGAGCTGAAAAGTGACAAATGTTTTAGGTAGTTATTGACAGTTTGCATAACACTGTATGTTTTGAAGAATCCTGGATTGCAGAGGTGGTAGCTGGCAAACTCCCAGAAGCGTACACCCAACAGTCAGTTTTAAGTTCATGCTGTTTACAGATTGTTTCAAAGTTAGCCCAACAGCTTGGTGCATGTGCATGTGTATGCATGACTTTTTTAAAAAAATGTGCATTTTAGCCTAATTATAGCAACAATTTGTTCTGGATCTCACTACTGACCTCTGTGCTTGTTTAACCTTTATGCTGTACTACCACAGCCTGCTCTGCACAGCTGGGATGCAGCTAACCTAGCCTAAGAAGGCAGGTCTCTTGTCTCGGGGCTTGCTGCAAATAGGGACAGGCACCTCTGGAGGATGCTTATTCTCCTATAAAGGAGATGACAAAATACAGAGCATGGTTCACTCTGCTTCTGCAGAGAAAATAGGTATTTCATGTCAGTTCAGGGTATCAGATGTAGCTACAAAAGGCTGGCGTGTATGCTATAAGACTAGGAGACTGGTGTCGTCCTAGAGTAGCAGTTGGCAGTCAGCGAAGATACCTTAAGCCAACCGAACTGCACCTTGCACAACTAGCTGGCACAAGGACCCTAGTATCCGTTTTTCCAGTCTGGTCTTAGGTGTGAATGCAGATGGCAAGAGCTTTACACTTCTCTCAGTCAAGGAAGGATGTATTTCTGGTCCTTAAAACTGGTATCAGAAGGAATCACTAAAAAAAAAAAACAAACAACAACAAAAAAAACCCAACTTGCGTGTCAGGCAAATACTAATAGAAAACCAGCACGTGCTGAGCTAGGACTGGAATCATAGAATACCAGGTTGGAAGGG
>NW_009220156.1:36985-37292 GCF_000690835.1 Fulmarus glacialis | reverse complement strand
GGGCATGAAGGCCCGTCCCTTCCCCCGGCGGGGGGGAAGTTTTGTTCAAAAATTTGGGTTGTACTCCAGAGAGACGCCTGTGGGGACAGGGACGCAGGAGGCTGCTGGCGCCTGCCCTCCTCAGCCTCCCCACAGCATGGCGGAGGCGAGCAGGGCTGGGGTGAGGGGGAACCAGGGCAAGTGGGGCCGAAGGGGGTATTTTACCATTGCGAGGTAAAATCGACGAACTCCGCCGAGAACTTCTCTGCCGGGAGCTGCGGCGATGGCTCCTCCACCACCTGATTGAGCTGCTGGAAGGGGGCCCCCC
>NW_009220156.1:14175-36857 GCF_000690835.1 Fulmarus glacialis | reverse complement strand
GGTCCCCCAGGAGTCATAGGGAAAGCGCAGGATGGCCAGCTCGATCTGGGGAGACAGAGCCCGCGCCTCAGGCATCGAGGGGCAGACGCCCCACGGATCGCCATCCTGCCCCACGGATTTCGGATTCCTGTGTGCCCACCCAGGGGTGTGTTTTTTTAGGCCCCGCACAAATACATGGCATTTCCTCACCCCACCTGGCCAAAACGTCTTGCTTAACCTCCCCCAGCAAAAGGGAAAGGCCTGAGGAGACCCAGCAGCCTCCATAGTCAATCCTCCGTTACCCTCATGTTAGATGTCGCTTGAGAAAGGTTAGAAGTTTAAAAACAACCCCATGTTGCAAAGGGTAACTGCACTATAAAATGACTCTGCAAGCAGATGGATTCCCCCTAAATGCTGCGTGGGAGATGCTACCCATCCCTCCTCTTCTGAGGGGGACTTTGCTAATTGCTGAGTTCTGGGAATATTTTTTTGTGCTTAAAATCCAACCTGCTCCAAGGCGACAGACGTGCGGCGCCGGACGCCCTTGCCTTAGCCCATGCTGCCATCTCCCGGCAGCCTGCGGCCACCGCAGCGGGGTCGTCCCCACCGGGGTAGCACCCCAGCAACGTGTCCGAAGACAGCAAGAAGTTGACAAAGCAGCTCCATCCTCCTTCCCTTCAACCCTGCGGCATGCTCCCTGGTACCCCCAGAGCTGTATTCCCATTCTCACCCCACCACCTTCCCAGGGAACCCGTGCCACCGGTATCAGGGGGGCTATGGGGAGGAAAATGAATCCACGAGCAACACTCAACCCTCCTGGCATTCGCTGTGAGCCCCCAGGTCACCCTACCATTGTGATCCCCAGGCTCCAGATATCAGATTTGACGCTGTACCCCTTCTGGTTCAGCTCCGGGTTAATTCTTTCAGGCTGTGAACAGAGACAAAGGCAGTTGAGGAACAGGGATGGCCCCAGCGCGATGCCCGTGCCCAAGGCTCACTGACCTCAGACGGGTCTTTCATGGTGGCAGGCCAGGACCACTTAGCCCGTGCCACCAGCTTGTTCCCTTGGTTATCATGGGGCCAGATCTGGTCCCACATCCTTGCCAATAAGGGCAGGCAGTGAAATGGGTCACCAGAAGCAGATGGTACCTGCACCAGGGACTGGGGTGGTGGAGCTGACCCGGCACATCTGGCACGTAGGGGGTGACAAGCCTCAATTCTCCAAGACCATTTTCCTCCTGTGCAAGTGCTCCACAGAGAGTGAATCCTGAACAGCAGCTCCCGGGAGGAGTCTGAGGGACCCAATCCCTGGGGATTGTTTTTTCTCCCAGATGGAAAGTACTATTGTCCCCACAGGGCAAACGGCAAAAATGCAACACAGAGTAACTACAGAGCCTTCCTCAAGGTCACAGGGAGGTGATAAAGCAGCAGGAAGCTGTGCCCAGGAGATCTGATCTGACCCATGAGATCTGTCTCCCCTCTCTGCCCCTTTACAAGTAACTTCAGGGATACGTCTTCCAAAACGAGTCCCCAGGACACATGCCGGAGGCTGATCCTTCCCCCTTTAGGATGACCTGATGCCCAGGCTCATGTTCCTCTGGCTGTCCCGCAGCAGCTTTCACACGCAGCTTCTCCGCGGCTCAACTTACAGCCATGTAGGGTTTGCATCCTGCATCCATGGTTTTAGCAACCGAGTCAACGAGGTAACCGCTAATTCCAAAATCGCACATTTTCACCTGCCCTTGCGTATTGATCAACACGTTAGAGGGCTTTACATCTGCAAGAAGGAACACATACCACAGTCACTGTCATGCATGGGTGATTGTGCCAAGCCAAAAAAAGCCAAAGAGCTTCCTATCAGCAGAGGGCACCAAAGGTGCCTGTGCAAACCCCTGCGCTTTGTGCATGCCAAAAACCCGGCTGGCTGCAGATACTGCAAGTTCAGGTGACTGTCTCATGGGCCTGTCATATGTCCTGCAAACGTCCCTTCACTTGCAGACTCCCCTCTCTGATTTGGGGGGGGTGGGAGGTAACCCTGCATGTAGCCATTGTACCCCACTGCACAGGGGATGGCCACGGACATCAGTGTGCTCACAGGGGAACAGCTCAGCAGGGCTGGAGGCATCTCCAGAGGATGTCTGCAAACGGCTGGAGCTCTGGCAAGTCCCCAGCTGGATCTGGTCTCATGCCAGCAAAAGGAAAAACCCATTGGGAAAGGACAAGGAGTGGGCAGGAAGGGTGAAGAGGAGCAGGGGTTGCAGGGGAAAGAGGGAGCAGTAAACTAAGACAAGGATCAAGATTTCAGAAATGGCCTCTAATTTTAAGGATACCAAGCTTGAAGGCAATGTGAACAGCAGCAGGCGTGTGGGTGCTCCACACCTTATGGAAATCAGGCCGGTGTCTCATCTATTTATTACTGCCAGATTTATCTGCTTCCCATCACGGCCTTATAATCCTTGCTGCATTCACACTTGCATCACACTCATGAAGGCAGTTATAATCACCATCAGAAAGGGAAATTAAGGCACAGAAAGAAGTTAGTAAGTGATATCCACAAGAGGTGCTTTCCTGCACAGCAGGCGATCGCTCCCTGTGAGGCTAATCTCAACACAGCAAGCAGGCGATCGCTCCCTGTGAGGCTAATCCCAGATGAAATCTCAACACAGCGCAGGTAGCGCAGGCTGCCCTGTTTTCTCTTTTCCCAGCACTGATCCTCAAAAGGGAGCAGTCCTTTCCCTGCTGCCACCCAGAAACAAGAGGTCTCTTCTGCAAGAAGGCCCTCTGTTTACACGTGATAAGCTATTAAGCAGAATAGCTGAAACACCATCTCAAGGAAGCCAGAAGCTGCTTTTGAGTCCAGCTTATTAGAACTGGGTGGTGTACAGTTTGTTAACATCTGCTCTCTAATCAGCATTTTGCAATCAAAAGCTTCAGGTATCTGAGATCCTCACCCATCTGTTACTATTCTGAAATAAGACAATTTTCAGTGGAAATCAAACAAGTAAATAGAAATCCAGAAGCCAAGCATCATTTTCCACCTACTGTAAATGATACAGAAGGCAGAAACCCCAGCACAAAATGTGACTGCCTGCTAGAGCTGAACTCTGTTCACTTCAGATGCTCCTTTCCCTGGCAGTCACACTCCAGAGAGGGCTTTTTCCTCCTCATGACAAATTGAAAATGACCCTTTAAAAATAAAGGTGTCAAGCAGCAACATTGCAAATTTGTTTCTTTCTAAGTGTGTTCATGGCATCTTTGAGATGCTCTAGAGGGGAAAATGTCAGAAGAGTTTAAGGATGGTATTTATGACTTCACTTGAGGCTATTTTAGGTATCAAACTATTCTGCCCTACCAGTGCTCAGGGAAGCTCACAGAAGGGGATGAGGATGGCTAGATCACTGCATGTCAACATGGAGCTGTCAAGCTAGGGGAGAAGCCTTCGCAAAGCCTGATCCAAAGCCCACCAAGGTCAGAAGGAAAAGTCTGTTTTAATTTGCAGAGGTGTTGAAGCAGACCATGGATTTAGATTGTGCATTAGGGAAATGCAGCCCAGGGGGAAACAGCCCTTTCTCTGCCAATACAGTCAGGCTGGAGCTCATTTCTCCTCCACCTCAGAGAAACACTGGGACCAGCATGCAGTTTTTAAAGAGCAAACCAGCAGACATTTCCTCTGACAGGGTTTTGCTAGTCATGAGATGCTGGGGAATATTTTTGCTGTCAAAGGCCCATTTTATCTCGGGGCCCTGTGCCTGGCCGCAAGGCCAGCCCTTGCGAGGCTGAGAGCACACAGTGCAGGGCAGACAGACACCAACATGGTCATGGCTGTGTGCCTGGCACTTACCTCTGTGGATCACGGAGAGCTTACTGTGTAGATGTTCTAGTGCTTTTACGATCTGAAACAACAAATCTACAGTGAATCACAGCTGGCAGCACCATGATGAGGAAGAAATGCTATCTGGCTTCACCTGCCCCATCCTCACCAGACCTCCTTGGAGGGAAGAAACTACATCTCCCACAAGTCCTATACCTTCACAGCAGCCCAAGGTGGCGGTGGGTACCCAGGAATCTCCCAGGGGCACCAGGACCCTAATGAGAAGGCAAAAGAGCTGCAGGGCCCTCCCCACATCTAGTGCCGTGCCACCTCTCAATTACATGCACAGGCACATCTGGGGTATTTATGCCTTATAAATAACATCACCTCAGACGAGATACTGGAAGCTAGCTAGGAATGTTCATGTGGGCTGGCCCATGGACGATGATCTTCCCGGTGCAAATACAGCAGGAAGACTGGGTCATGTAGGACTTGGTTTAGAAAAGAAACACCCATTCCCTTCCCTCTTCGCCCTGCTAATACTCACAGAGACGGCTATTTTTCCTAAGATGTCCTCAGGAATCGTCAGGCCTTTGTCAATGACATGTTTGTAGAACTTGTCCAGTGAGGTATCCATCAGCTCCATGCAAATCCACACGTCTCCCTTGAGAATAAAGAAAGCAAATATCTGCCCACTGGAATGAAGCATCCTTTCCTTTCCTTTCACGCGCAAAGGTCGTCTTTGGCACTTGCCTTTTGCTGGCCTGTTTGCCTCTTCCCTGTCTTTTAAAAGTCATCCAACAAAACTGTACTGTCTTTCCCTCCTCCCCAGCTGGAATGAAGTATTGTCCACTACCATTTAGGGTGTATTTTCTGCCGTCTTTTCCCAAAGCAGAGTCCCAGTGATTTAGGAGTCCTGAAAGTTATCGGGACTGAGGCTCCCTACATGCTCAGGTCACTGCCAGTGCTCAGCCAGGAAAAGTTCAGCTCTGCAGAGCTATGATTAAAACTCTTCAATAAATCTTGCTCTTCAGAGCTTTCCACATTTTTCCTCCATGTGGCTTTCTCATTGCAAGTCAAGACAATATTAACACTAATGGATCAGGCTGTGAGTCGGTTGTCCCCATCACTTAAACCCACCACCAAGCCCCAACGTCTCGGCACAGGGGCCTCGCGCATTCCTGGCACTGGGGCTTGGCTGTCCTTGCCTCCTCCTCACATGGGACCGCATCTCTCCTTGCTCACCAAGAAGTAACTGTACGTGACAGATCCTTAAGCTGGGATTGTACAATCCATATTGTACCAAGTCTCCATGTCTAGATGGAGATTAAACCCCTGGCACTTGGAGGGAGTCTAGGCATGGGAATTCAGAGCCTGGGAGAGGCTCCAGTCTCCCAGAGGTAGCGCGGCTGATCTCCAGGATGCCATACCTCTCGGAAAAGTGCCCCGTAAAAGGTGACAGTGAAGGGGCAATCTACCGTCCTCATGGAGATATCCAGATCCATCAATAACCTCTTCTGCTCCTGGCTGTTCACTGTGGCTCGGATTCGCTGGAAGACAAAGCATTTTAGTGTTGGCTGTCAGCACCTCCGTACCACGCTGCTGCTGCTGCAGGGGACTCGCCACAGCCATACCCGTGCTGGCCACAGTGCCTTGACATCACGTCTTTACCCTTTTATCACACCTCTTTGTGTTACCCTTTTATCACATCTCTTTGTCATAGGCACATCACAACCACAGCACCCCGGTGCAACAGAGGGCAATGGTGGCTGAAGGAGTCTTCTCACCTCAGCCCAAACTGCAGGTGATTTTGCTCCTCCCTGCAAATGCCACTCTTTTTGCAACAGCCAAAAGTCACTGTGGCTTGGGAGAGGAGAAGGGAGCAGGAAATCAAATTCTAGGCTGGTGGAAACCTGTGACTTTTGGAGCTGCAGTGGACATCTACTTACATCAGCAGACTTTGGTCACAAGAGAAGGCTCGAGCCCTGCCAAAGCCCACGTGCTCCCTGTGGCTTTGGAAAATGGACATTCCGCAGTCTCCCAGGGAAGAGATGTCATTTATGGGAAATAGCTGGAGACCCTCAGCTGGGAAGCACGACAAAGGGGCATGACACAGTCTAACACAGGTCACACACATACTCCAGGCTCCTTGGACAAAGCCACTCGAGGTCAGTAATGTGACAGAATTACACTGTTCAGCATCGCAGATGCAAGTTACAGCCTGAATGTTCCTGCTGTACCTTCTTCAGATCTTCCATCATACTCAGAGAGGTCTTTTGCAGTTTGGTGAACACCAAAGCAAACAAGAAGACCAAATGCAGAGCACAGAGGCCCTGAGACACATCCCACCATCCACAGTAAAGTCTATCCACAACTCAGGAGCTAAGAATTTTTCTTCAGTTTGCTCATAGCTTCCAGCTCTGCATCTTTTTTTTTCTTTTTTTTTATTTTGAAAGGAAACTTGAGCTAAAATTCAGCCAAGCAAAAATTGGTCCTTTCTAAAATACAAATTTTCCCATGACTATTTCCCTAAGCTGCAAGCTTATGAGTGTAAACTGTTATTATGGAAACTTTTCATAATATTATCTACAAGCCTGTCACGAATCAAGATCCCACTGTAGCAGACAAAATGTGAAAATCCCAACAAAAATTTCCTGTTCCAAAGAGACTAAAAAAGTCCCAGCTGAAGAAAATTATCTTCTGCAATTAAATTTACTCTTCTTTACAATTACAATTAGTGTGCAGAGCCCTGAATCTGAGGGTATATCTACACTAGAAAAAAATACGCATATTTAAAAAATGATGGCAAATAGCTTGTAAAATCCTATTGAAAACAGGAATATTGTAGACAAAGGGTGAACAATATGTAGATGAGGCGCTTAGGGACATGGTTTAGTGGGCATGGTGGTGTTGGGTTAACGGTTGGACTCGATGATCTTAGAGGTCTTTTCCAACCTTAATGATTCTATGATTCTATGATTCTATGATTTTATGGTTGTACGCACTACAATGCTGGAAATACGTTGAGCATCATACTTTTAAAACACACCCTTTTTCTTGGTTAAATGGCCCAAATCTACCTCGGCACTTTTTGCCCCTGTGTAGAAAGAGGATTTCATAAGGAAAGAAGTAAATCTCAATAAAGGCATGCGTCAGAACAAGCGAGGTTAGAAATGTGCACAAACAAGAGCGCAGAGAGTGTCCACACACAACGATACAGACAGAAAGCACCTCGGGAGGCTCACTCTACCTTCACTGCCATGATCTGCCCGCTAGGCATGTGCCGCATCTTCTCCACCACCCCGTACGCACCTCGTCCCAGCTCGGAGATGGGCTCCAGGTCATCAGCTTTCACCTCAAAGTTCTGCGGGGGAAAAAACCATCAGTGCGAAGGTGGCCGCTGCGAGTACATGCTACGCAAGGAGCGAAATGCCCCTAAAATCTAGCCCTGCTTGGCACATAAATTCACCCCTGTGCATCCCCCTCCCTATCTGTGTTCATGAGGCTAGAAACAAAGTCATGGTCCTCAGGGGCTGTCAGAAGGATTAACTACTGTGCAATAATTAGCAGAGTTCTGAAGAGGACGTGCCTCGTAACGGCATGAGCAGGGAGCCTGTGTCGACGAGCATCCTCAGCAGTGCGGGAGCGGGAAGGACCGCTCCTTCGGTGGGATGCTGTCCCCCCGGCCACCCCACCCGAGCGCCCCTCCCAGCCACCTTCAGCTGCCAGCACTTTCAGCTTCTCCATCCTCTAAGGGCTGGGATGGAAAAATGCCGCGGCAGCTTCTCCCCTAGGAATCACCTTCAGTCTTTTTTTTTTTTTTTTTCCTTCCATCCTCCTCCTCCCACAAACAATCATGGAAATATCTCCAGGTTTATTTAAGGCCTGCAAAAGCTTATTTCTCCAGACCTGTAGATGGGCCAAATACCAGCTGAGTGTGCCCCATTTTCAAACCACGGAGGATTTATTTTGTCTAGCCTTCAAGAACTCTTTCTCCTGGCCTTACACAAAGGATGACTTTGTTTGGAACCCTGCATTCTAACCTGCCCTACTCCTTTCTGCTGCGATATTGTGCAGCAGCTCTATTTTTTGCTTATTATTATTTTTGGAAGTTTAAAATATGCCTTTGCTACTAAAACCAGCCATTCTGTTTGCTGAACGCACAACCACATCAGTCAGTCAACCTACAGAAAGAAGCGGGTTATAATGAACTGATTCACAGTGCATAATCCCACACCGCTTTTTGCCGGCACAGCAGAAAAAAACCTGCAGCCTGAAATGTGCTGGCTGGGGATGCCACGGCATGCAGGGCCCGTACACTGTGTTACTGTGCGCTCGGGCTCCCGGTCATTCACTCGCAGCTACTTTGCCTGCAAAAGGAGCCCTGAGTAACATTTTTGTGTTACGGCAGAGTTTTAAGCATCTCTGACTGCCAGACACTGCTCCTACTGTTCAACAGCACTCTCTCCAAAAAAGCACTTTGACTCTCTCAAGGCCACTCTTAAATTTAGCAGCAAAGTTTAAAAGGAGAGGAGGGAAGGTGGCTTTCCTGAGGGATCAGGGGTGAGTGTAGAAAGGCTGGTGGCAGAGGGAGCACATCCTAAAGGAACTTGGCTGGACAAATAGGTAACAGATCTATGCAAAATGCAAGCCATGGCATGTCAGTCCCTCTGAGATAGCCACATATCTGTGTCTGTGAAAAAGGCTGAGCTCTGGGTTTTACAAGTGCGTTTCTCTTTGCACTGTCCAACATGGGCTCTCTGCCTCCATGCATGGAGCCTTTTTGGAGCGCTTGAGCTTTTCCTCATCCCTGGGACTGCAGGGGAGAAATGATTTTCTTGGAGCGGGCACTTGCTCTAGCAGCAGGCATTTTCTCTGCCTCGGTACTGCACCATTTTGCTCTCTCTTTCCACCTTCCAGCCCCTGCTCCATGCCAGGGAAAATACAAAATCCAAAATGAAAGAAAAGCATCCAAAGATAGACATTATAAAACACTATTGGATTAGCATTTCACTTCATAAATTAACTCGCTGACACTGAGGCCTATCTTTTGCACCTAATAAATTTATTGCCCAGCTGCAAAGTGCTTTTATGAATGCTGCTGTGCCATTTTCTCCTATCAAAATAGCTGTCCTCGGTTTTGTTTTTTCCCTGCTATTTTTTAGAACATCAGGTGGACTCGTTTCCATGCTGTCAGAAGGATTTGCTTCCAGGACAGGAAGATCTACCCTGAGTTAGACTCCTGATGAGATAGCCTTCAATATTAGCGAAGGGAAATACTTTGGACGAAGGCTTTAAATCAGCAAAGGAACTGCAAAGGAGAGTAAAATCTGCTGTTAGCAATCCCTTTGTTTCATAATTGTTATTTCCAGGGGATTAGCTATTGAGGCAAGGAAGGAATTTCCAAGGTGGAAGACATGAAGGGGACCCAAGTGTCATGAGATGCAAAGGGTGAGCATTTGGGAGCATGTTCATCAGAGCGGTGACAACCAGTAGGTCACACTGCAGCTGGCCATGGGGCCACGGGTCCCATGCAGACAGCCCTTGTTGGAGAAGCACAAACACCTAGTCAGCTCTCTGTGGCTGGAGGTGGCTGTGAGGGCTCACACAAGCTCCCAGGCTGGCTCTTCTTAGCTTTTATTCATCCAGCAACTGCCTTCCATTTCAAGCAAAATGGGCTACATTTTTTTTAATAGCTGGTGTTTATTAATCTGTCCTTTTTTGGGAGGGTTGAAGGTAAGCAATCCCATGAGCAGCCTGCCTGGACAAGTAGCCAGCACCACAGCAGCCAGCCCAGGATGGTCACCTGTCCCCAGAGGTCTTCTTCTCACCATAACTCCTAGTCTTACCTCCTCACCAATAGAGATGCAGGCTTTGGAGTCTAGATCTCTGGGTGGCCTGCAGGAGAAAAAAGGGAAAGGATGTGAAATGTTTCTTACAAAGATCAATTTTCCCCCAATGAGTACATACAACCCCTATGGTCCCCCAGGCCATCCCCTCACACCTTCAGGCCACCAGCCCTTGCAGCCCTAGCAGCCTAACCAGTCTCCTAGCTTTGCAAGATCAACAGATACAGCCAAGATCCACAAAGTCACCCCAAAAAGGCGTCAGGAAGGAAGCTGCTGGAGTTGGCATTTCTCACATCCAACTTCCCTGTGCTGGAACCCAGAGAGATTCACTGAGAAAGGCAAGCCAGGTGGCAAGCACCAAATCTCTGCCAGTCTGTATGAAAAATGGATTAAACAGCATAAAGGTCTAAAACCACTGTAAATTATTACCTAAGTCATACAGCACGGGTTAACAGGCTAATAAAAGTTAATCCTCAAGGAAGCAAAGAAAGCCAAGCAGGCTGGAGGTGCACAAATTGCCTTAAAAACACAGAGTTTTCTTTTGCAATGCAGGGAAAGGGATGCATTTTTACGCCCTGACCAAATGCATGTTACTCAAACTGGGTGGCAGAAGTGCCACATCGGTTAAAATTGGGTGCCCATTCTGTTTTTTCCTTTTCCTGGGCACATCATTAATCAGCACATGAGATGTACCACGGGCAGTGATGGGTAGAGGGTGATGGGCTGAGACCCCCTGGTTGTACCTGGGGCTACAAGAGAAATACAAGGGCTGTTAAGTTATCATCCTCCCTAATGGTGTCAAAATTAACTTAGGTGTTTTGCCCCTGTTCCTCGTGAAGGGTCCCCGTTATCCCACACCTGCAAGCACAAGCCCCGGGTGCTGGCCATGACCGGCCGCCGGCCCCCGGCCATAGCAGCGCAGGCGCTAGCAAAGGCTGGAAGGCAGCTGGGGTTCGTGGTTTTCTTTTTATTCTGCCTTAGTGTTTGCAGACTTACGTGGAGCTTGTCTGTGGTTGCTCAAATGCTTCTTTAGGAATTTTCAGCCCAGGGTTTCTCTTCTTGCCTGTGAAACAAGAAAGAGGCAGAATTAAAGAAAGGCTTTTTTTGTTGTTGTGTTGTTTTGTTTTAATCTACAAAACACAGCTTGTCTATATTTGTTGACCTTATTTAACATAAATGCCCGGCCAGGCTGGTGGTGTAGACTCAGGGCACAGAGTTCAAAACATAAAGTGCCTTTGTTCAGTAACGCTTCATTTAGACCTGCAAGGTCTGGCTGCCAACTTGGTACAGAAAACAGGCAAGAGCTCTGGCAAAGGCAGGCCATGTGAAAATGCAAAGAGAAAGGTATTTCTCCTTCGTCAGCCCTACTCACATAGGATCCCTTAAAATGTTTCTTAGATTTTAAACCATTCCGGATACATAACTGCCAAGCAGAATTAAAAATGTTTTTAAAATTGAATCTGAAAGTTCAGAACCAGGTTCTGATTCTGTTTAAATGGATGTTTCACCCCTTGGTCATTCAAGTTATGCAAACCCAGCAAAAATAAAGCAGAATTAAGTTTGCCGGCTTCAAAGCCATTTGTTTCTGTTGACACTGACCAGCCAAACTTTTCTGAGCTGGATGAAGCTCAAGCTCTGAAGTAGTTCAAATGCAGGCTCTCCTGTAAAGGGGGTCCAAGCCGGCAGACACAAGAGCCAAGCAGACTAGAGAAATACAAGAACCTTTTTATGACTAAACATATACAGCCACATTTCAGCATGGGGTTTTGAATTCATGGATAAAATAACCTGAAAACATAAGTCATGTCACCAAAACCCCAAGGTAAACATCTGGCTGTTTGACTGTGTAATAAAATCCCTGGTCCCCCAAAATGGCACAAGCATCTAATTTAGGTGTTAAACATTTTTAACCTAATAATTTATATTAATTACTGTCTTTCTTTTAAGCATGAGTTTTACTCCCTATTCCCAACACTGTCTTTCAAACTTTACCTATACATGTTGGAATTTGTTTTTCCTCTTGACACAAACTCATGTCAATAGAAGTCTGTGCAACCCAGTGCCGGAGGGGTGCTAGATCAAAGTTCAGGCACCCAGAACTAAAAATGACCTTTTTGAAGCAATTAGTCAATTCAGATTGCCAATCTTCTTTTTTTTTAAATCTTTTTTTTTTTTTCTTGTCTGCTCCAAAAGACAGGATCGCGCTCGCTCCTTTTGGCAAAGAGTCATTCCAGGATGGGACAGGCTGCGACAACCCAGCTGACACCTCGTGGGAAAAGCATTTATTGGAAACTACTGTGCACACTCACTATTGTTATTAGAAATCTACAGAGCTGCAAATTTACAAAAGGGGAAAAAAAAAAAAAGCCAATTCTCTGTTCCAAGGAGCTTCCAGTCTAGCACAAAAAAGGCAAAATAAAAGAAGCAAGGTCATTCAGAAGCATGAAGAATAGCTCTCAGTTTTCCCAAGAGGTAAAAGCTGGTCTGTAAGGAAGTAAAAATCATTGTAAAAACAAGTGGAGGAACTTCTACAGTTAGCAGAGCTGTTCTTTGACCCTTTTCCTTCTAGTTTTCTTAGTTGTACTACAAAGGTCTCTAGAAGGCACAACTGAGAAGCAAGCCCTGCTGTGCGAGATGTTCCAGATACCATTTCTTGCCCAAGCTGCGCCAAGTGCACATCTGATCCAACAGGATGCTAAATGGGTAACAGTGTTCTTGATGTTGTCATGTTTTAGCTAAAAAAGGAATCTCAAAAATACAGGTCTTGCAGTGCAGGCAAACAAAACCCCTGTTTCTCTGGCAATTTCTAAGTCTGCCATCCCAGTGACCTCTCTGCCTCCAAAAACCTGCATGCATCGTCTTGCAGTTCAAACAAACAAGACAACCACCGGCACAGGAAAAGCAGTATCTTCATCCTTATTTTGCACATGGGAATCAAGACAGAAATTTGCTGACTTGCCCACGGAGGCAGGAACTGCCTCTTTAGCTCCAGAGCTGAACTCTTCCTATTAACACTCACCAGCCGTCCCTTGGCATACTTCTACACATGGACCATCCATCCACGCTGCTGCAGTGACATTCACACAACAACCAAAATCAAAAGAGAAACAAGCACAAATTTGCTCTCTTCTTTCCTCTTTTCTTTTTTTTCCTTCGTGGATTTACTTGCACAATCCCATGTGCTATACCTGTACCTCAGGAACCTGCTCTCAGGCAGCTCTGGAAAGGTGAAAACGAACCTACTGGAAATTAACCTAATCTGAATGTGAACCAGAACAGGCTGTACAGCATTGAACCTTATCATGGTTCACAAGTGGTGTCAGCAGAACTAGGTAGCAAAATGCCAAACCCAAATAAATATTAAAAGCCTTCCACCTTCTGGTGAAATAAAATCTGCACTTTGGGGAGTTTATTTTCCTTGTCTCTTCTTCACAGAATACAATATTTTGAAACTTTGCCATTTTCTTGAAGCACAATCTGTTCGCGTATTTGAGTTGCCAAGACACAGAGAGAGTTTAACGTTCTTTGGGGTTTTCTTTTCAAGAAAGGAGAAAGCAACAACAGTAGTAAGAATAAAACATGGATTTCGCAACGGCACCAGGAGAAGGGATTGCAAACGGGAATTGCCATGGCTGGGACTCGCACCCGCAGCACCAACACCTCCTGTGGGATTAGCCCACGGTGTGGAGGGGGAAAGCGGTTACCTCCGCACCGCAGCTCACCGCATGGTTATTTAATGAAAGTCTCGGGCTGCAATCAGGCAATTTCATGCCTCTCAACTGGATCAGGCAAAGTTTCTGAGCTCCTTTTGTTACAACATGCAAAATGCTTGTCTCTCCAAGCCTTCTGGGGCCAGTGTCAGCAAGCACCTCGCATGAAGCATTAGCAATCCTGAACATGACACTGCCTTAAAACCAGAAGCACAGAGCAGTGGTCAGCACCGCTCTGCAGAGCCGTGGCTGCCACCCGGCAGGCTGCAGCGGGGTGCGGGAACCGGGGTCCCCTCCTTGCCCCGTGCCCCAGCACCCCGGCTCCCAGCTGCATGTGGGGGGAGCTCAGCTGAGGCTCTGCAGCTGCTCCGAAAAACAAGGGTCCAGGTCACACATGCTTGAAGGAGTTTCTTCCCAAAGGCAAACACTGACACTTTGAGGGCTTTTTTTTTTAAGAAAAAAAAAAATTGGAAGTCCCAAGATCAGTTCTCTTCAATAACAACTGCCAAGCAAGTATCTCGCTGTCAAAATAAGATCCCCCACTTTACCATAGCAGACATCAGCTTTGAAAGACAACGCTGTATTAAATTGCAGTTTGCAGAGAAAATCATCTGTACAGGAGCTCAAAATGTGGAGGCAGCTTAATAACAGACAAAATTGGATGTAACCTGTTCCATCCACCAGAAAACCAGTATTTTCCATAGTGTTTTTATGAATCATTATTATTTTTAGCTTTGTTTCCTGAAGAAAATCACCGCATGTGTGTATTTGACAGTCTGTGTCCCTTGTGGCAAATTTAAATGCACTGGCCAATTTCAGCCCTATCTGACAGAGAAATTGAGCTTTTGGAGATTGCAAATCTGATAAAAACAGGTGACTAAATAAAGAAGTCCCCACTCAGAGGCAGGCTGAAGCACAAAAGCCACCCATGGCAGACACCAGACATCCACATTCAAGCAGTGCAGAAGCCCCGGGTGTCTCAGACACCAAAATAACAGCACGAGGCTGAATCCTGAGGGACAAACCAGCCGGGGCCTGAGCATCAGTGTGGTGGGTTCACGGCAACTCCTTGGGATTTGCAAGAAGGAAAGCCCCAATGAGCCACCATACAAAGCATGAAGTCTAAACGTGGCTCCTTCTGCAGAAGGTTCACAGTCCTGGTTGATCAACAGATGGGATTGTACATCTACTCCCCAGCATCCAAGTCATGAGTTTGCCATGTAAACAACCACTGGTGGCTTTCTGGTCTCCAAGCCTTCAAGCTAAAGCTCATTTGAGAGCTTTCCCTGCAATTTTCCACGCAGAAACTTCCACAAGCACTTGACTCAAAAGCCAGGTTTGAAGAATAATTGAGGAAAAAAACTAGACTGGTTTGGAGCGATGCTGAGAGACATCTCCAGAACCAAGTTTTGATTCAGCAAAACATATAGGGTATCTGTAATGTTAAGCACAAGTTTAAATCTACTTTCTTTTAGCAAAGCAATTACCCACAGTAAATACCGAACCGACTGATGCTAGAGAAGTTGCCACCTTTAAAACACCTCAGTGCTTTCTTGGCAAGCGCACCGATCAGGACAGCAGTAATGCAAGCAGTTAGCTGCAACATCCCTGCAACCTCCTCTGCCCAGGTACCGACCCTGCGTGCCTTCTGCGCGGGCACTGGCTAGACCAGCCCAAGAAAGTCAACGCTGAGAATGAAGGGAGCTCTGAAAGCAAAATTGTAATAGGAAAAAGAAAATCTGACTTAATGAAAACACATTAATTACTTCCCTGTGAAGGTCTTAAACCCAATTCCTGAGGGAGGGGAGAAAAATACAACTTCCAATGGGCTTGTTAACCTCTTCCCACCAGCACTGACAGAGTGTACAGAGAGATTAATGTTGCTAGCCCCCGTCAATTAGGGCAGCGCTAAATATCAACACTGAAAAAGGAAACTTCAAAGTTTCACAGCAAAAGGGTAGAAAGCATAACAGAGAATAATAAAGAAAGGGAAGACAGACGAATCCACTACCCACATACACTGTAACAGAAAATAAACTTTTACTTCTGAAGGAAAATC
Organism: Fulmarus glacialis; assembly: GCF_000690835.1. Taxonomy (NCBI): domain Eukaryota; kingdom Metazoa; phylum Chordata; class Aves; order Procellariiformes; family Procellariidae; genus Fulmarus; species Fulmarus glacialis. The sequence goes on along the minus strand of NW_009220156.1, from coordinate 21,449 downwards.
CCATTCCCCAGTCTCCAGACTTTTCACTGCAGTCAAAAACTTTTTATGATATAATCCAAAGTAAATGGTTCCTTGCCACAAAAAGCTCCTATTTCCTTCAAAGGATATGAACCAGTTCTGTCTCCACCACAATTTATTATTAAAGCTGTGTTCAATAGCCATGTAGCAACACTTTCTTTCAAATAACACTCTTTAGCATATAATTTGCTGGTAAAATTTCACAGGCGGAAAATGCCTCTTTCTCCAACTTTTTTACAAGATAAAAGAGGCTCCTTTACTATTCCTGTCTTTACTAAGGATTTTTTTGTCTGATTTCTTGAAAGGTTTTGAAAGCCAAATAATCTGTTTTTCCCCTATCAGCTGTACTCAAGTGTGTAAGCAAAACCCCCACCCCTAACATGAGGGCAAAATGGAAATGCTTGGTGTGTTTCCATGGATGAAGAGTCAATCGGCATCTCATGGGCTCTGCAAGACAGCCCTGTACCATACGCCTGCACAACCAACATCTCGCCTGATACTGAAGTGCCACTATGCCACTTTGCTGTGGGAAAGGACCCATGGCCACGGCTTAGGTGCAAAACCCCAAACTGAGATGGTTCTTGCAAAACCAAGAAATTAAGATTAACTTTTTTTTGTCCCAGATGCCCTGGAAATGCCCAGCAGGAGACAGCTCTTCATGCAAAGACTTGGTATTCAACTGCAAAGGGCATCTCTTATCCATAGCCCAGTTCCAGCCCATATTCATCTACCAAGCAATGGTAGATTTGATGCTGTCAAAGAGAAGTTCAAGCCTTGCAGGCCAGATGGAAATACCCAAACCTCCGAGAACTTCGCCCATTCATACGCCTGGACCCAGGCACATAAACTCTGAGGTATCTTAAAGCTGCTCATGGCACCCAGGGCAGAGTCACCTGGAGCAACTGCTGCTGCAGAAGATGTAGCAACCTCATGTTTAACATCAGTCTCACACAGGATGACCAAAGAGGAGGAAACAAGTGGTTTTTAACACTTTTTTTAAGTATTAAAGATCTTCTCACAGGTTTATTATTTATGCTTGCAAATGACTAAAGATTAAGGCACATGTAATGGTTAGAGCTGATACAAACTTATCTTGGCACACACGAGAGCTCAAGGGCTAGTGATGGACTTGCCCATCTCCTTTGGTCCTCAGTCATCTGCCCCAGCAACAGCTCGTCACCAGTTCTCAAGGTGAAAAGCCTTAAATTCTGCCCAGGTCTCTCCACCAAGGAATCCCACAAGTGGGGACACCCCAGCCAAGCGTAAGAGGAGCGGGAAGGCTGGGTGCATTCCTGGTGTCCCCACAGTCAAACACCCACCGCCTCTAGACTAAACAACAGTCATCGAGCAAAGACGCTTGATATTCCCTGCCAAATCATTGCGCTTAAAAATTAAAATACATGTAGATAACAAAGTGAATTTTAAATGAGTGGGTCTGAGGGAGAAGCCACGCTGCCAAGGCTGTACCTGGACTCGTTTTTACAACCTGGCTCTCTTCCAGCTGAAATGGAAATCAAGTCCTCAGTCAAAAAGAACAAACAGAAGTGGGTGTAAATTCATGAACTAGCCACTTCTGGTGGTTTTAGTAGTACAAATGTATCTTCCCGGGCGGCCACTTCCCAGAGGCAGCCCCACTCGCCTTCCCACGGGTTGCTGTGGCATCTCCACAGCCATGACCACAGTGCCTCCTGCATCACCACTGCCTTCCTCCACGGGCTTTGGCTGCGTGAATGCCTTTGAATTTTGCCATACAGGCAGTCTAAGTATGGGATCAGACCATGCCTTTTTGATTTAAATTTCTCTGGGACAGATCTGCAGGTGATAGGGAGGCTGGTGTTGGTGACAGTGGTTTGGTGGCTGGGGTAGGGAGGCGCAAGGGAAGTTCTCTCACCATTTCTGCCTTCACGGGTGGGTTGCGTGTGTTGGTAACCCTTTGGTAAAGCTGCATAAAACCACATTGTGCGATGCTCGAAGCAGGGTGCCAGGGACAGGGCAGGCGAGTGCCTGAGCTGCACCCACCACCCAGTTTGCAAATGCAGAGCTTTAGCCAAGCCCTAGTTTCTGCAGAAAACCAAAGGCTAGATGTTCATGTAAGCACCAATGACGTGGAAGTGGGCCTGAAAATCTGTTTTCCAACCCCTCATTAAGCCACAGGAAAAGTATTTAATGTGCAAGAGATTTTTAAAACCTGTTGGAAGTTTCAACCAAAGGCCAAGGGAAGAGATGAAGTGGATATTGTGCTTTATTTGCCTCCTTGCTGCTCTGTCCTTAGCCCTGCCAATAAGTAAGAGTGGCCAAGCACCACTGGCTGCCTCTCCATCACTGCCATGAGCAACGGGGTCAGTCGGAGGCAAATGGAGATGCTCCAACGAGGAACACGGTATGTCCTCTGCGCAGGACAGGGACGTTTCCTGCACGTCCTTTATCTGTGTCTTCCCTCGCGGTTGTTTGCAGTAACTCCTTGGAAACGGCAAACTTGAAATCTGTTTCCTTAACAACTCATTTCAGGGCTGCTCAGGAGAAGGGAGCCGAGCCTGCCGTGGTCATGGGGCTGCAACGTCTCCCAGCTCCGGGCTTTCTTCCCCCCATTTTGGTGCCGCGGTGCTGCCGGCTCATTTGGTGGCCGTTGGCACATTCAGGTCTGAGAACAGGTCCAGCACTGCTGCCAGCCCCATCACTGTGCCCCGTGTCCGTGCTGCAACTCACACCTTTATGTCTCAAGAATTGAAGCATTATTTATTTTCCTTTTTTTTTCCCCCAGGAACTGCATTTCGGGACAGGAAGCAGGAAAGGCAAAAGCACTTTTATGACTGTGATGGATTTTGCCAACGCGTACCAGAATCAGGACACGCCTGATACACTGCACCAGGCGCAGAGATACCATGGAACAGCCCTAATTGCCCATGAAGTCCTAGTCCTCCACTCCTCCTCTTGGGTGCTTTTTTCCAAAAATAAATAAGTAAATCTCATTTCATACCAAACCTGGAAATGCCAGCAGGCTAAATGGAGTGCTTGAGTCACTTCTCCTTGTTCTTTCCCTCTGCCTCTCCTTTTGGCTCTGATGGCTGAGACACATTGCACTGAGGGGGAGGAACCTGCTCCTAAAGACACCTCCCAGAGACTTAACCAGCCAACACATCGCCCCAAGTGCAACCAAATTTGCGCTGGCAAAGAGGAGATGACCTCAGAGCCACAGCCCAGAGGCAGATACTTTCTTTTCTCAAAGTCAATCTGAGCAATGAAAATATGGAGACAGAAAAACCCTGCATCTCCATCTGGAAAACCAACATCTGGAAACCTGTACAGTGGGAAACCCTGAACCGCGGGCACAAAGCCTGAGCAGATAACCGCTGGCACAAAGCCTGAGCAGATGATGCTGCATTCATCTTCCATTTTAACTCCCAAGGCTCCTGAAGATAAGAAGAGCATGGCATGCCACGGCCTGGGCACAGCTCACCCAGTAACCGTCTACCAGCCGATCCCAAAGTACTTGCCGATACCGTTAGCACCCACATTACAATGCTGAAAATGCAATTCGCTGTCCTGCCCGTCGGCGGCCGAGCCCCAGCACCCAGCTGTGCCGGCAGCTGCCCCGGGGTTTCTTTGTCGCAGGGCTCAGCTCGCTCCTCTGACTCAAATCCTGCAACCTGTAATAAACCCAGCGCAGGAGAAGCCCCAAACCAAAATAGCAGGGCTTTTGCAAGGAGCGACGGAGGTGCACCGAACAAACCGCATGGCAGAGGTTGTGCAACGTCTGCTCGGATCACGCCAGGGTTATTTGCGTCTCAGGGCCTGTCTCCGCTGCAGGAGCGAGCTGCGTTTTCAACTCGCGGCGGCTGACGTAGGTCAGCTCTGCTGAGGCACAAACACAATGGAGACAAAGATCTTCAGCTTTACTGCAAGGTAAATTCACAAGGTCAGTCCTTCGTGCCTGCCTCAAGATTGGCCTCCAGCAGGAGACAGTTTGGTGGCGAAGCTCTGAACAGCACAAGAACAGAAAGCTGGAAGAAGGCGAAGCAGAAAGCTTTGCAATAAGGACTCCAGCAGACTAATCTCTGGATCCCGCAGTGCAGAAACATACAGAAATGTCACCAAACTGTGCAAATATCAGAACCTATTTGCCTGCCTTTCAATAAGCTCTGTATTTCAGTAATTCAATTTTGAAGGTAATTTCCTGGTTCAGGCTAATCTCTCTTGCTCTGCCCATTTTCCTCTTAACACATCCTGCAAAAGGGCTGCAGGCTGCTGTGTTTGTTCGTGTCAATATAGAAACCAGAGGGATGCAATTTCTTATCTATCTGAACATTTTGGTTATGAGAGTCTGTTTGTCATTCTGGTAAGAGTGCATCTCTAAATTTTAGAAGAGTTAAGACCTTCTGAGTGTGAAGCGGAAGAAGACACTTTGATAGAGATTAGACATGAGATCCTGTGCTAAGACATGCACCGAACACAGGGCTGCAGGGACTCTGGGAAGGGGGCAGGGAGCCGATACAGCTTTTGGCCAATTCTGTACCCTCCTGTAATCCCCCACCAAACAAAGCTGAGCCCCCCTGCAGCTCTAGTCCATAGGAGCTTGCAGGGAGCACTGGGGTAATGACGTGCTGGAGCAACCTTCCAGCAGGTTTTGTGGGACACCAACACCCAATGCCAGTTTGGAGATGAAGACTGGCCGTCTAATGGAGGGGGTAACACAACATGGCTGCAGGGAGAGAGTATGATGGTTTAGGATGATCTTTTGTGGCCCACAGAAGTTGCTGCCACCTCACTGAGCTGTTTCACGGGCTCCAACACTGGCTTGGACCTTCCATTGCCAGGACCTTAGACTTCACTTCCCAACTGGACTCTGCCCCGATGTGTTCCCTGCACCCCACTCCAGTGTTTGCTCGCAGGAATACCAACATGAGAGAGGAAACGGGGCCTTCAGTGCCCATTTTCACGCTCACAGACCAACAAAGAGCAGCCACGTGCTCCCTTCCGATGCTAACAGTTCAGAGGAAACAGGGAGGTGACAACAAACAACTCTTCCAGACAATGTCCCTCCCCATCCCAGGTGCAGCATCACTCCCAATCTTGGTGAGGGAACTGCAGGCACAGCATGGGGCCACCCATCATGTTCCTGTTGAGCTGGTGCCAGGACCATGTTGGTATCTGAAGACATGACGAGGCAAGACAGAGTCCTCCCCTGACACCCTGCACTGCCGAGGCAGCCTTTAGATTAGCCAATTTTTCTTTAGAAAACAGATGCAATGCAAAACAGCCCTAAATCCATCGTACTTTAGGTGCTAATGTAAGTGGGAGATGGTAGATACGAGAGTTTTGCCTGCCTACGCCTTTCAGCATAGGGCACAAGAGACTTTAATATTAAAAACCTTGTTACAACACTTTGGCTGAACTCATCTGGCGTGTGCATCCAGCTGCTTGAACTTCGATGGCCTGGGGGAAAGGGCACGGCTCCTGCCAACCAGCAGCACCTCTATGCAAACGGTGGCAACATCACCTAGCAGGAAAGGCACTTGATGCAGCAGAGCTGGGAGCATCTGCTGCCGGGAAATTCCACCCAGGTTGGGGCTCGGTTGCCCCGAGCTGACCCCCAGCACCAGCCCTGCCCCTGCACAGCTCTCCAGGGATCAGCACCTTCCTCCTCGGTGCTGGGATCTCCCAGGTGGCTGCAAAGTGGAAATGTTCAGTTCTCTACCGATTCACCCCAGCTGCGAGATGCTCTGTCAGGACAGGCGCTGCCTGATGACCCATCAGATAAAGAGGGGAGGAGGTGGTAGATGGAAGGGACTGGGCACCGGGATGCGCATGCTCCAGTTTCAGCTCTAACGACCCCGTCCATGGCCACAGGAAAGTTAATCATAGAATATCTCGACTTGGAAAGGACCCATAAGGATCATCGAGTCCAATTCCTAAAGTTGCATAAGCCTTGTTTGCGTGCGTGTCCTCTCTCTGCCTAGCGTGCAGGTGTGCTGCAATAATGAATTAAGACAAAAACACCTCGGTTGCTTTGGGCTCTGACTCACATCCACCAAAGCAAAGGACTTCCATGGATGAGGACGTTGGCAGCTGCCAAAGGATGCTGCCCGCATTGCACGGGGGGCACAAAGCAGCACAGGCTCACAGCACCGTCCCTTTCCCCTTGAGAGTATTAGCCCAAACCCATTGAGGTGGTTCAAGCCAAGGATGGGAGAGCAGCACCAATCCCCACCAGGCTTGTGAGACTTCTGTGACACCCTCTAGCTGCAAGGAGACACCTGTCCGTGCCAAGGCTGGAGCCGTCTGTGTCTTGATGCTCCAGACATGCTGGATCCTCCAGAGATGGTCATGGAGGCAGATGCATAAAAACACAAAATGCAAAAATTCGATGGTTTGCCTACGCACACCCCATCTCCAATAGTCTGTCTGATGGAAATCCTATAGGGACCAAAGCCTCTTCCTTCTTCTCACCTGGCTTTCCCTATTTTTCCACCCATCAACTTAATCTCATGGGTGCGCCCAAGCCTTCCTCGTCACACACAGAGAAAAACCACTTCCACTCCTCTCCTCCCATCACGCCGTCTCAATGCCCTCAAATCCTGCAAATCACTCGCGGCTGCCTGATGTGAGGCTGTGAGAGCCAAAAGCTCGGGGAGATCTTACTGGGGTCAAAGCGATGCCAAAAAGGACTTTGTTTTCTGCTCCTCATGGTCGCTGGAGCAGGTCGCATCCCTCGCGGGGCTCCTGCGCCTCCGGCATTCGGGCAGCTGCATCCTCCCGTTGCTCTGGGAAAGATGCGATGAGCATCAGAGGCCACCGGCAGCCTCGTGGCCTCAGTTATCACGAGAAAACACAGCAGTGGAGCTCCGGGGAGGCGAGCGGCAGGGACAGTCACTCCCTCCAGTCACCCGAACACCATAAATCAAGCCCATATTTTCCCTCTGCCACGGTCCGCTGGCTCTGCTGCCTCCCCATCCCAGAGCCTGTTTTCTTTGCTGCTTATCTCAAATTAGGAAATCCACAGGAATTGCAGGCCGGGGAAGCTGTTTGTCAAGAGCCTCCAGCCCTCGTGGGGATTTTTTATGAGGGACTTTTGGTTTAGTTGCTGCTTTGTTTTCAAACCCTCGGCTGTCTGCTTGCAGTGGGAGTTTGCTGGAATCAAAACTGGAGAAAAGCTCTTGGAATTCACCCGGGGAACAAAAAGGCTTTTGTGCAGGAGGATTTGGAGGACGCGGCTGCTTTCATTGACGCTACCTTCATTTCTATTTTCTCCCTTCCAC
>NW_009220156.1:12477-14160 GCF_000690835.1 Fulmarus glacialis | reverse complement strand
AAGAGCACCTGCCAGCGGCGCCGGAGGAGGTGGGCTGCTGCCCATGCACCGGGGGGGACGGAAGCGGAGCGCTGCAGGCAGAAGGGTGAAATGCCTTCCAAACTTTCATGCAGCGCGGCGTGCAAGGCTTACCCCAGACCTTCGGCCAAGTTTCGTGCTCCCTGCCCTGGCTCTGTCTCTCGCACGGAAGGCGGGGTGGGCTCTGCTCCTCAGTGCAGCGACAGCACCCTAAAAAGTCTCCTAAGGGACGGGCAGGCTCTGCCGTGCCGGTGGGTGCTCCCACGCAATGCAGCCCCGTGGATGAGGGGCTGAAGCTCCCATGGCCAACGTGTGAGTGGGGATGCTGCAGGTTCGCCCATGAGCTGAGCATCACTCCTAATACTCCGCTTGTTTTTTTTTACTTCCCCTTACCCACTGAGATTTCACCTCAAAACGCCACAGTGAGTGACCACGTGCAGCTACGGGGCTCTGACCAACTTCCCATACAAATATTTAGCAGGCAGCAGCAAGTCCCCTATATGCAGCATAAAAGCAGGTGCCCTGTCCGCCTCAGCCCCGGTGAGAGCAGGATTTGCCTTAAACCCACCAGCCCCAGCCCAGCTACAAACACTTCGACACTTCCCAAACCCACCGCTCCCTGGAAAACTCGACACAGTAAAGGAACATCCCCCTCCCTTCCCCATTGCTCTGCGGGGCCTCAAAACCCAACTTTCTTAGGTCTGGCTGCAGGGAGGCGGTAAGAATGCCCTCCCCATCAGACAGTTTTTTTGCTCAAGGTCTCCCTCCAGTTTCAATTTTGACTTTCAGGTTTTTTAAATGTGCTTGGTGCAGCTGGGATTTTCTCCCAGCAGGTCCTGCAAGGTGTTTTTAAAGAAGCATCACTGGCGGAGCAAGGGCCCCACAGCAGAGCTTTATTTCCCCTGAAAAAACAGATCAACTTCTGCATCTGCCCCAGCTGCCCGGACACCGAGGGGTGACGAGTCCATGCACCCAGCAAAGCGTGCGAGGGGCAGCCGCCCCGGCAGTGCTGGCACCGCGCTTTCCAAGCCAGGGCCTCTTGGAGCTGTCAGATGTGCTGCCAGCCCGGGGAAATGCAAATTGCTTTAGAACACGAAGGTGACATTTCCACCCGCTTGCTGATTTCTGCTGTGCTGCAGACTCAAAAGCCCGATTCAAGCTCGTGGCTCCAGCTATGAAGGTTCTTATGTCTTGATGGTGCTTACGTTTAAGCACGTGCTTACTGTGAGCATGTTGAGCAGGAATATGTACATAAAGGCTGTGCCAGGCTGTTGTCTTAGCCTTTGCAATAGCTGCAGCAAGTGTCTGTCCCCTGCGTACCCGGCTGCAGGCTTCAGCCCATTTCTCAGCCATACCCACCAAAAGGGACGACCCACAGACAGGCAGAAGTCCCTCTGCAAGCAGTGGTGCCAGCCAGGCTGCAGGTTCCTCCTCATTGCTTCCCCGTGCCCGAGATGCTGCCCCGTAGCATCCTCTGGCAAAGCTACATGGGCAAGCGCTGCGGCTTGTTCAGCCAAAAATGAGCCAGGAGTCTTAAACACGAGAAAAGCAGGACTTTGCTAAATCAGGAGGGTGTGACGGGCCAGGAAGGACTTCCCTGGGGAGCTCAGCAAACTGGCCCTTTGGGGTGTCACTGTCCCCAGGAAAGCATGCACAGTTATTTGT
>NW_009220156.1:1843-12446 GCF_000690835.1 Fulmarus glacialis | reverse complement strand
CTTCAGCTCTTAACCGCTGCTCCCCACGCGTTAATGCAGCCCCACTTCTCTGCAGATTCCTTTGCTCGCTGAGCAGGATCACACCTTATCTGTGGGATACCGGTCTTGGTGTCATCACCCTCGCAGCAGGACAGAATAAAATCTAATCAATACCACAGGGCAATCTGAGCCATGGTTTTATTTGTGTTACCGGGTGCTTCAGGCAGCCACAGCAGTCTCATTTTGCCAAGCACAGATTTAATTTGTTCAGCATATTGTAGATGTTGGACATTTAAACTACATCGCTATCAGCCATCTTCTACAGCTGATGCGCTGCATATAAAGCTCGGGTTTATCATTTTCTGCTCATGAGTAAAGCCACCTTAGGACAAGATGGGCAATTTATGTTCCATAGAGAGAAAGCTGACAATTGATTTTGTCATTCTGCAAGTTATAGAGTATCAATAACTCTTACAGCCAAATGGGAATATCCATGGAAATAGAGCAATGTGCCACAAGCCATTCATTCAGCGAGTATCCTCACCCTCTGCAGAAGGTCCCCGATGAACAGGAGAGCTGTGTTAATCCACATGGTTTAGCACCCACTGTGCTTCTCAGGGGAAAATAGCACCTCTGGGTTGAAAAGATTTAATAAATAGTGCCAAAGTTGTACAAGACACTTCTAGACTGAATTGCTTCTCTTCAGTTCCCAAGTTGTGCTGTGCTGTTTGGCAGCTGGCAACTGTTTGTTTCAATTAAAAGTGTTGAATTGAAGATGATTTTAGGACCACTTTCCTCTTCTGTGGTGCAAATAACACTCAGAAGAATTTCAAATCAACACCTAATTTTTTTCCCAGGGATATGCTGCTCACGTTCCATCCTTCACTCGCGGCTCGGGCCAAACAGATAAGTTGATTAGAAATCTGGTGGCAATCTCATCCGGAGGTTTTCCTGCATTAGCACAACGCCGCGGCACCCGCAGTACTGGCTTGGAAGGAGAGGATCTGCTTCCTTGCTTAACATTTTGGCACAGGGAATTTTTGTAAAGGCTCAGCCAAATATTGTGATTAAGTTTTCAACACGGTCAAGACTTCGACCCATCTGCCTTTGTGCTACCCTGTTAGACAGATCTCTTTTGCTATTTTTTTTTTTTTCACTTATGAGCTTATTTGCTTATTTTTGTACCTAAATTATTAAAGACGGTATTTGACAGTTCTGGACAGCGCAGATGGGAGGAACTAACTCACGCTCCCTCTGCTGGCAATGCCTCCCAGCAAATGTGTAGGTCCTACTTTATAAACACACAGGAACCCTATTCACAGTGAGAAGCCAAGGGCAACCGCAGGAAAGCCAAACCCACGTCTCCTCAGAGCCCCGGCACCCACCCAGGTCTCCAGCACTGCAGCTTTGGGCACTACCCCAACACCGGAGCAGGACAGGAGGCACTAAGAGAATAACTGCACGTGGTTTGTACCGTCAGCAATAACAGCAGCTGCTCCAAGAAACCACCGGCAGCAGAGACGGGCGAGAACCAGAGCTGCTCCACCACCACCACGGCCGCAGCAAGTCTGTCCAACCACGAACATGAAGTCTCGGTCCTGCAACCACTTCAGCCATGTATCTTTGCACATGCAAGAAGTCTCATTAGCCGTGCACATGAAGGTCTGTAGGATGCTGTGCAGCTCTCGGGGCTTCCAGGGAAGCTCTTTCAAGTTCAAACAGATTTTAACCAGAGGTCAGAGAGCATGAACTTCTAGCTCTCCTTCCAGACACCTGCTAAGAGCATACACTTGCTTGTATGTCATATAGTAAAGTAAAGCAAGCAGTACGTAAAGAACAAAGCCTTTCCCCAGGTTTTATCATGCAATTTTGTTTCAGTTTGGAAAACATGTTGAAGAAATGCATTATGGCATAGTACCCTGGCAGAAGACAGCAAGTCGTCTCCTTTTTTTTCCCAATAAAGTGTCCCTGACACAACTGGGCAGATTTTTTTCTATCCACATATGTCCACGTGGATCAAACCCTGTCAGGTTACATCTCTCCACCCAGACTTCTAAATCAGGAGCTGTAAATACAAAACTCCTTTTATAAGCCTTTCTATCAAAGCCTCTATAGAACTCCCTGTGCAAGGTTCAAGACTGAACTTTCAGTTATGTACACAGACGCTCGCAAATACGACACTGCTTTCTAAGTTGCAAGAACAGATAAGCAGAAATGGGAAAAAAGAAACCAAGAGAAAGCAAGGTAGTATAAATCATCTATGCAGGTCCATAATGTCCATCCTACTTAGCAACCAGGACAAAATACATCCCAACCTTGTAAATTCTTATGTGTGTGCTCAACCCCAAGCACATTCAGTCCCACTGACTCCTGCAAAAGGACTCGTATGCTCCAAGTTTAGCACATGCACAAGTAGTTTCAAGATCAGAACATGAAAAAAGTCCTATTTAGCTTCTCTTTTAAGGGGAAAGAAAAAAATTCTTCAGACCCCACTCGTCCAAATGAGGGCCGTGCTTGGCTACAGCTGCTCTGAATCGGCTCTGATTCAATCTCCCAGATTGCTCCTTGCGTTTCAGCTGTGGCAATGCCTTTTTAAAGCAAGCTCCTGAAAAAAGAGCCCCCCCTTCGCAGGAGGTGCTGGCTGGGGGAGATGCTTGCACAGGATGGGCCCTAAATGAGTGTGCTACAAGGCAAAGTAAATGCTTGTTGATGCTGGAAGCACTGGCATTGTTCTGAGGTCTGCGCAGGAAGAGCGAGAGGAGGAATGCTCTCCTATTGCAGGAAGCTGTTCCAGCCTCTTATCAGACATAAAGCTTCTGATTTCTTGCGGGGGAAGTACCAAATGTTTTTGAGGGGAAGAAAAAAGAAAAAAAAAAAAAAATCACATGCTTAGCTATAAAGGAAGCTGCCTAATGACATGAATGAAACTGAAGTCATGCTACGTGGAAGCAAGCTTGCTGTGCTGCCCAGCTCAGGTGGCTATGAGCAAGGGCACGTTCCCATAGTGTCACCCTGCAGAGACCTGGAGAGGCGCAAGCCCTGAGGTCCTTCTCTCTGCCAAAAAGGTGCCTGCTGCAAATTCAGTCTTTCTTGTCTCCAGAAAGCAAATTACTACTAATCATCTTTGAATGCTGCATCTGTGCCACCCTCCCCAGCTGCCAAGGAATATTTTGGGCTCCCCCTCCAGTTGAGATGCTGCTCTGTCGGGGGGCTGTTTTGCGACGTCCTTTCACGCAGTGCACCACACCGATCTGGTCTTTTAGTTAATTTGTAAAATGGAATGCAAGTTCTCTGTAAAGATGTTCCAAGTTTTATTAGCAATGAGCAAATTACTGGTGTCCTTGGGAAAGGTAAGGAAGTCAGAGTCTATGTTAATTGCCTTTATTTTTTTTATACAGGGATCTCCCGAAGGACAACGCTATGCCACATAGAATGGCTCTCTGGTTACATAAGTACCTGTGTATATATAATGGCTGTTGTGGCTTATTGCCTAGATCTCTGTGCAAACCTCAGTTTTAAGTATGTTCACTATTTTATCAGACTTTGTGCTTTATTTGAGCCAAGTGCTCTCAGCCTGGTTTCTCCTGGTAGGTTATTAGGGGATTGTGGTTTCCATCTCTTACATTTAAAAAGCAGAAAACACTTTGAAACAGGTTGAAAAACAACAGTATCTAGAGCATTGCCTTTCTTCTCCTTTAATAGGCTACTCTGTCAGCCCTGTGCTTGTTAAATGAGAGAAAAATCTGTGGGCATGCAGTGAAGGTCGATCTTGTGGTTTTTGAAAACATTTAATTAGTACGGTTAAGTACTGAGGTCTGCTTGGGAGTGAGCTTCTGCATTAACCACCAGCATCTTTCAATTCGGAGAAGCAAACGTGCAAGAGGGGACTGCAGGTTAAGTCTACATCTCCATGTCCAAAACTTCAGTGGTGGTCAAGCTTAGGATGAAAACTGTTGCAGCTGCCCTGTCCCGTTGCTACCTCCAAAACCCTGCGTGGGGTTTGGAAATCAAGCTCAGATCTCTGCACATCACTAACAGTATAGAGTCCCAGCTGGCCAGACCCTGGCCTTCTTGTGCAGGGGCTGGGGGGACCCATTGCACCTTCAGGGACCCATCAGGGCTGCCAAAAGCCCTGTGCTGTGGCTTGTGCTTCTGCTGAGGCGTTTTTGCTAAGTGCTGAGGCTCAGTGCTTAAACAAATCTATTGAAGTTGTAGCTTTGCCCAAAGGGGTTTTGGCATTTTGATGATAGTGTGTAAAGTCCCTGTCTTTTCCTTCAAGATGCATCTAACTGGAAGAAGGGGGACAGCTGTTCTCAGCTCCTACAGGTGTTTCCCTCCTTGAATAAAACTACAAAAAATGGCACATATCTGTGCTTTAATCCCTGGGCAGTAGCAGGCATAAATGCTATGATCACAGGCTGACAGTTCCTTTTTAAAAGGCCACAGCATCAGCTGTTTGAAAGGAGAAATCAATCCCAGTCCTTTCAAAGCCAAATTTGGGTTTTATTTCTTCATACTTCTGCAGCATTGTAGACTCTAATTGTAGGCAATGAAAGCAGCCCTAGGAAGAAAGGGCTGTGTTGAAATCAAAGCTGGAAAGTGTGCCTCTAAATGGGTGCCAGTTGCCAGCACTGGAGAAGTGCCCCGGGAACAAGGAGCTGGTGCCAAGGGCAGTGCTAGGCGCTGCACAAACCCTCCTGGTGCCAAAAGGACCTTCTCATCTTATGTGCCCTGTGTTTTTTTCTTTAAGTGAATGCTTCACCTCCTACACGCAGGTACTTGCGTGAGCATGCAAGTCTAGCGGGCTCTTACTGGGGCTCCTGTGTATGAGAGATGGGAGATGCTGAGAGCTGATGAGAGCAGATATAATGGAGCAAGTCCAGGGAAAGAAACCCAGTAATCAATGCTGGGTTTCCCTTTAAAATTTTCTATCTCCCTTTCTTTTCGATGCTGGTACTCTGGCAAGGTTTGGCTCCATTACTTTAGAGCTGTCAGAACAACAAAAGACTTTGAGTCGTTTTCTGTATCTGACCTTGAATTACTGGAGAAGCAATAAACATTCTTAAGAGGAATGATAACATGGAGCGAAGCTGTAATTCTTGTAATATAACTTGTTGCTTCAGTGTCAAATAAGCCCTGCTGAAAACACACGAATGAGGAACTTCAGGATCAGACCCCATTGCAGGATGAAAATAAGCACAAAAGCATGTTGCCTGGGTCTTCCACAGAAGAACAGCCAGATGATGCTCTGAGGCCATTTGGCACTGATAAGCGTTGTTTCATTGAGTGCAATTACATATTTTTGTTTAGAAAAAGATTCTCCTTCAAAAGCAGCTACCAAGTCTATGCTGATTCAGCTTTCATTAAAGGCCTCTTACTGCAGACACAGTGAAGTGTTGACTCCTGTACTTATTTTCTATTGCTGCCTTATCTTTGGCATCTCATCTGCAACTTCTGCTGGTTTGTTGGGGTTTTTTTTTCCACTGGTTTCATCTGAGTGCAGTAAAAGTGGATGCTGCTTGGGCTTCAGTTCTTCTAATGATTTTTGATCTGCTTGGGTGCTGGCTAGGAAAATCTAGCCTCGATTATAAAACTGCAAGCTAAGTAGGCTAACAAAACAGCAACAGCAAGAAACTGGATCAGCTCTGCTCAGTGAAGTTTTCCTGCTCAAACCGGGGGGGGGGAATGCTTTCTCTCTGCAATCTTTCTTACAAATATGAAACTCTATCTCAGCTGCAGAGGCTGCTCCCTCCGGCTGTTTGCACAATGCTCCTTGGGCTTCGCTGCACTCGGCTTTTTGCAGCAGCCTAATAAGCCACAGCAACTGCGGGGGGAAAGTAGCCTGAGTAGCTCCTACCCCAAACTGCTCTTCGGATGCTGCTCTCACCACGCTCATACAAATTCAGGCCCTTACTTGACTATGGGATGCAAATCCAGAGCGATGTTTAGCCGCAGCTTTGCTAGCACCAGCAGACCGAGATGCTTCTTGGAGCTTCCGTAAGATGTTCGGCATCTGTTTGCAACATCTCTAAAGTAAAGGTGACTCAGAAGTGCTTTAGCACCCCAGAGACTTTCATGGTGGGATGAACCCTCTGAAACATCAGCTGGGTGTTTGGAATTTCTAGCTTAAAAGGAAGGATAGCTTTAATTTTGGCTTTGAGACAAAAGAAAGTCCTACAAGCAAGAGTCTCAGGCTTCCCCTCTCCAAATTGCTTTTTACTGAGCCAGGATTACTGAGCAGAAGACACTTTTCCATTCACACTTGTCAACATGCAGAATGTTGTGGATTTGGAAAACAAAAGGAAAAAAAAAACCAAAACTTTTTGCACAATGAGTAGATATGGAAATGGCACTGAATGGCCTCCACCACTCTGCCACCACAGGCATGGTATCTAAGGCGGCACAGCTCCAGGGTCCTAGATCTGCTTTCCTGCTAACATTGCTCTAGCTGATAATGCTAATCTCTTGAACTATTCCCAGAGCAGCCCTAAGGAAGGGAGCTAAGTAACTCTACAGGTAATGGAACTTTTTTTTTTTTTTTAATTATAGCTCTGGCCATGTCTAAAATTAAAAGAACAGTCCTGCAATTTATCCGGCCACCGACTCAACACTTTATATAACGATGCTGCTGGTGGCGATGCTGCCAAACTCGTACAACGCCCTGATCGTCCCCCAAAACGTGAGTGACGGCAGTAAGGGACACACGGGTGCTCTGGTTTCTGCCCTCCCCTGACTCAGAATTACTCGTGCCACCCGCGGCCGGGGGGACGCTGTGACCTGCCCAGCGAGCGCTGCCCGCGGGCGCTTCAGCTCCCCATGAGACGGGAGCAGGGACGCGGAGCTTTGCCTTCGGAGCTGGAGGAGACCTGTTGGGCAGGCTGAGCATTAGAAATGCAAGTTCATGGGGTGAAGGCAGGGAACCCCATGGGAAAGGGTTGGGAATCATGACTGTGCCCGATGATCAGGGGAGCAGACGCGGCGGTCCTCCACATGCATTCACAGCGGAGGGCTGCGCGTTCCCGCTCCTGTGCTATCAAAGCTCCCATGCTGTTTTTCTTTTTCCCATTTAAAAAAGGGGTCGGAGCTTGCTTCAGAGGTGTTGTTTTTAAATCCCTTTCTGAGAGGCTTCTACAGGTGGTGTTATGGATCTTTTCAGCAAGAGAAAATGGACAAGTGACATCGAATGCATGTATTGTTTGGAGAAAAAAAAAAAAGCAACTTTTTAGTCATCTTGTGTATTTGCAACCACAGTACACAGAATTTGCAAATCTGCCATGTGACTTTGAAGGTAATTGTGTTCCATTAATGCCAATACTCTTGGAGGAATGAAGTGTCTCATCTCTAAATTACTCCTGTGGTTTTAATTGAGTATCATTTGCCTCACCTTAGCAGCTTATGGATGTGTCATGGGAGGGAATTCACCCCAAAGGAAGCTCCATTTTTTTTGGCGACTAAAGTAACAAATGAGCAACACTTACTGTGGCAGTGAGAAGCCTAAACTTTTTTCAGCTGGAAGGAGAAAACAGATCTTTGCTCCTTTTTCCCTGCAACTTATCACTTTTATTGCTATAATTACTTGTACAGTTTGAGCTTTTAAATGCTTGTGTCTTCCTGTCCCTGCTTAGCACTGGGGAGCCGCTGCCCTGACCAGCACGTTGCTGGCTGTCATGCCATGTCGGGACATGGGGACAGAGCACCCTGCAAACGCACTCTGGTTTTTGCACCCCCAGTGTTGCTACCCGGGGCGGAGGAGGCGAGAGCTCCTTCCCTGCGCAGCCCTGCAGCAAGGCGAGCAAATGCCTCACCGCAACGCAGGGGGAGCAGGCAGCAAAACGCAGCAACGGAGGGGCTCGACTGGGTGTCCCGCTTCCCACTTGCTCAGCTGTGTAGAGCAGTGATTTGGCTTATGTCAGACATCATTTCTAGCCTAATACTTTCTACCCCAACTAGTTGGTTTTCTTTTTTCCCCATGCTGGTTAATTCCTCCACCATTGCATTGCATGAAACTGTTAAACCTCTTTATAAACGTTTGACCCCTCTTAACCCAAAGCAAGTACAGAGGCACCTCCATCACAAAAGTGGTAGAGCAGAGCAGGCAGCACATGCAACAGGGTGAAACAGTAATTCAACACGGTATCCTTAAAAAAAAAAAAAATAGAATTAGAAATAAATCCACAACTCAATCTGAAATTGGCTGGTTTTGCTGCTAGACCAGGCTTTGCTAGGCTTGCACCTCACTGACCATGTCACAGCTTTGCTCACCGTGCTCTTGCAAAGCCTGCCCTTGCCAAGTGCCTATGTCATGGGAGTGTGCTAATGGCGAGAAGCTGAGGTGGTGCTGACGAGGCAAACTGCAGGTTGCACAACCAACGGGAGCCGCACGCTGCTCACGGGTTAATTTTATACTAGCAAAAACCTGCCACCTACCTAGGATTTAAAAAAAAAAAAAAAACCCTACCACCATTTAGGCTTTACATCTGTTCCACTGAGACTCCTAGCTGGAAAAAAAGAGCATTTTACATAAAATGTAGTATTTTGAATAGATGCAGGGCCTTTGGTCAAAGTCCATAGGGTACACGTTCAGCCAACATCACGTGGGACGTCGTTCTCATAATCTCTGTATCCCTTTTCAGCTAGAGCACAAAAAATCGTATTGGAAACAACAAAGTCGAAGAATTAGGAATGGGATCACTGGACAGCAATATTTAGTTAAATGTAGCTCATTTCAATGTACTATTTATGAATTAGTGCTCTAATGGGAACTGCTCCCCCTTCCCTTTTCTTATTTCAGTGGAGAAATTTGCATATTTGCAGGTTGCTTCTCTGATGTGGGCTTCGTCAGTGAATAATTCCCCCATTACAATGAATTTGGAAGACTCTTGAATGTATCTGCTGTCACGAGAGTTCAGATTTATAGCCTCAAACTGTGTTTAGCTTGTAATTAATATGGACTTCCGCATTTTTTTCTCTTCCAGAATAATATCCTATTAGTCATGACAGCCAAATGTGCCACATTTGGGCAATGATTCAACTTCTTCTGAGCTACCATCAAGTCCCACTTGTCCGGAGCGGACTCCTCTCTGAAGGTGAGAAACAGACTGCAGGCACCTGCTGTGCTTGGGGAAATCTTATTTTCTATGGATTGCTCCATGCAACTAAAAATACCATTTTACAACTTAAAAGAGGGAATGAAGGTAGAAATGAGCACGGGGTGAAATGCAGGGGTTTGCACCCGGCGGTGTCTTTCTGACTTGATCTATATTTTGTTGACCGCAAAGTCTTAAGGGGTCCATTGAGGCTGTCCCTTCAGCCAACGTGGCTGAATACTGCAAGCGCGATGCTGGAGGCATCTGCTGGTTTCTGCTGTGGAAAGGGCCAGAATAAAACCATTGCTTCCAAACTCCAGGGAGAGTTTTCTCTTCTACAGCCCGTGGTATCCTTGTGCAGAAAGCAGATCACCCCTGCTTCTTCGCATGGCACAGGTAGGGTCCGAGGAGCAGTTCTGTCCTCTTAACTAGGTGAGATTCCTTGCCGGGAATAAGTCTTACCAGAGAATAACCCTCCCGATTACTGTCCCCCGACAAGCAGCATCAAAAAAATTAATCTCTGGCAAATTCTCAGAACAACTTTGGAAATAATTCAAAGTAGGGAGAGGGCTCCAGAGCTCAGCAGCTGGCTGAAGCTCTGTGCAGTATTTTAGAAAGCTGACGAGGAACCTCCTGTGCAACACATGAAAGCTGATCCTGAAATGCAGATTATGCCTCCCTTAATTCATCCTGAAGAACGATACCTCTGGTGCAAACCCCGGAGCTGAAACCCCTTCCCGAGCAAAACCTCAGCCTGAACAGCTGAACTTGGAAAAGTTATCTCTGTAAGGAATTCAAACTTAGACACTCGTATTGCAGAACGCGAGATGGACGGAAAATGGATTCAAGAATGATGCCGTTCATTGAGATCATGTTTTGTGGGTTGGCTACTTCTATTTTCCCATTTTCCCGGTACTGAGAAGGACGGACAAGGCCGGGGCTGGGGAGCGTGGGGGCTACGCAGCACCCCGGGAAGGTGGGTGGCAGGGCCACCAGCACAGGTCCCTGCCCGTCACCGGCTCCCCGAGGTCAGGCTTTCCCACCCCGAGGCTTTCCGGGGACCCCCGGGAAGCGGCTGCTCCCCTGCCCAGCCCCTGCCCCTCCGTGGGTCCCGCAGGCACCCTCCCGCGAGCGGCAGCGTGCCGTGGGTATCGTTTGATTCAATTTTGCATTATCAAAGTTCCTTGGCTCTTTCTATTGGAAACTTTTACAATTCTCTGCTTGGCTGGAAAAGATGACTGCAGCAAACCCAAATTAGGAATAAATTATACAACAACTTTACATTTTTCTTACAAAGGAAAACTGTGTGGCAAGAGCTGTGAAAGCACCTCCTTCCCATGTCCTCCCAGCAAGGCTTACAGTAGAAGGCCACTGACTTCACAGATGGGGTTTTTTTTTTTAAAAAAAAAAAAACAAACCCAAACAACAACAAGAAGAAGCCCCAGTCCCAGTTTGGGAACTGCTCTCCCATGCATGGTCTCTCACCTCCCCACTCCCCAATACGTGCGAGGGCTGCAAAATGCAAGGAGAGGCAGCTG
>NW_009220156.1:0-1357 GCF_000690835.1 Fulmarus glacialis | reverse complement strand
CTGCAGTATCAAATCCAAACATTTAAAAGAAGCTCCAAAAGCTGCATCTGTGTGGCCAGTCGCTGACATATGTGCATCTATTTTCACAATGAATGGCCAGAGCAACTCCTCCTTAAACATCTCAGCCTGGTCTTGCAGGGACTATTGCATTCCCACAGCATTTTTGCAATATTAAATTCTCCACCTCCTCCCACCACCCCCCTTGCAGGACACAAGGCAGAGCCACTCCGGAATAATCCTCAAGTTAAAAAGCAAAGATCAAACCTTCCCCACCGCGCTGGCAAAAAAAGAAAAAAAAAAAAAAAGAAAAAAAAAAATCACTGTTGTCCCCTACCCAAATACGCCCCTCCCGCTCCATCCCAAGTGCTAAATGCTAAATAAAGCAGCCCTCCTGCATGCTCTTAGCGATCTGGTGTGACAAACCACGCTGCTGCCTCTGACCAAAAGTTACCAAATATTAGGGGGGGGGGGAGAAATCGGTGGAAAATGATCTCAGTCCTGGCGCAAGAACAATACTTTCCCATGGAAACATAGGTATATATTTAATTCCTGGTAACTCCACTCAAGTTTCACCTTTCATCTCCTCCACGGACTTCTTTAAAAGTTTCATTTAATTTTGCACTTGAAATTAGCTGCAATTCGCATGCATTGTGCCCATTTTGCATGCATATATACAGTAGCGAATGCATCTACTCTTCAACACCCTTTATCTGTCCTGACTGTGCAAAAGGCAAAAAGGGCTCAGTAATCCCCGCAGAAGAATTCAAATAACGTCAATGCACAGCTGAACTGCAAGCCCTGCCTTACAGGAACTGTGTGTGTGAGTGTGTGTGTGTCTGCAAAAAGGCACATACTAAACAGGAAATGCAACTGAGAGCCATTGAAAGCCTCAAACTTCAAAATGCAATTGCATCCCGAAAAATGCATGCATGCACTTCAAAATGCATGCACGACTTTTTGCATATTTGCCACGAACAGAAGTAGGAGCCTTACCTCTCGACTGAGACATTTTCCCCTTTGCTTTGATGGGGGAGGGGAGCACAAAAGACTTTGCCTTGCCTCTCTTCTGGAGCTAGTTTTGCAACAAAGATGCAAACTGCAAGCGCTCAATCTTCATGCAACTGGAGTTTTCCTGACTTGCTGCAGCAGCTCTCCTTGCAGCGGGGGGGGCCGTGCAATTGCACACTTTGCAGGGCAGCTTGCAGAGCGGGGGGTTTCCTCCCCCCCTGCTTGCAATGGTAGGGAAGGCTCTGCTGCACCTACATGATGGGCCAGGGCTGGCAGCTAAAAGCTCCAAACTTGGAGCTGGGGGCGCAGTGCGCAGGCGCGCTGCCGACGGCCGCCGCGCGGCCGCCTG
>NW_009220155.1:6347-9781 GCF_000690835.1 Fulmarus glacialis | reverse complement strand
GCCGTGCCCGCCCCTCCCAAGCAGAGGTGACACACTGGCATCCCCAGGGCTGAGACGTAACGCCCACACAACTCAGCGTTCGAGAGCAGCCACGCTCTGCGTGTCGCCGCCCGGTTCTGCTCAGATGACCCTGGAGACCCCAGCCCCGGCGCCCGCAGCCCCAGCCCAGAACACACACGGGCCTCCCGGCTGCCCCAGCCCCAGGGCAACACCCTTTTCTGGGGCCCCACGTGGAAACTGGCTTGGGGGGCTTCAGCTTCACCCAACACCTCCGTTTCACTGTCTGAAGGAAGTGAAGATCACCTAGATGCTGTGGGTGCACCGAAAACCAGTCTTTACAGCAAGGTAAACCAGTACCAGACTGACTGACTGACTAACTGTCTTCATTTCTCGTTTGTATGATCGCAGCATTGCTGTTCTCTGCTAAAGAAGCTCCTCTCCCGCAGAAAAGGCCAGCAGAGCCCTCTCTGCTCACAGCCACTGCAGGCAGAGCTGCGGGCAGCTGCCTTCAGCCACCTCCCAAAGGCTGTCACTGTCCTGTCGCTTCTCTCCATCTCCTACACACAGCCTTTCTTCCCAGCGGGGAGTTATTTGCCGTCAACAGGTTTCCCTTTCTCTTCCTTCATCTGTCCTCCTCCCTCTGTCCTTAAGAGGCACCGACGGGCTGTGGCTTTCGGCCCTGCCCGCAACAGCAGGGTGTATTTCTCACTGTCCTGCTAAGATGAATTATTTCCAGTCCTTTTTGCTTGAAAACTTTTGCCCTGCCAGCTCAGCCGGGTGCTGGGATGCTCATCCGTCCTATCCCTGAGTGATATGAAGGAGCAAAACCCCCAGGGAACGAACCCAAGAAGATATTGAGTCCATTTGCTCCGGGGAACCCTTAAATCCTTGTTGCAGAGGCCCTGGCTGCAGTCGTACCCTCGGGAGCACACATTGATAGCAAGTGGTGGTCTCTCTTGCTGCATAGGGGTGCGGTAATACACCCCGGGGTTATATTTTTATGCTGATTTTTAGTTCAGACTAAGCTGGCATTGAGGAAGAGGGATGCTGAGACAGCCGGTGTGCTCTGCCCCTTGCTCTCTGCCTTTCCCCTTCGATTCTATCCAGATCGCCAAGGAGGTGTGGGATGTATTAATGGGGTGCTCCTCTTTGGCAACAAGCCGGCTCGAAACCCGCTGGTGTTTAAGAGCTCACAGCCCCCTTCGAACAGGTTGAAGGCTGCAGGATGGGGATCGGGAAGGAAGCAGGCAGAGCTGCCAGAATTTAAACAAACCATTAAAAACCCCACCCATACGGCACATGCAGCATGGAAAGGAGAAAGCAGTTTACATGCATTAGCGAAATGTTCTTACAGCCAGGAAAAAAAAAAAAAATTAAAAAAAAAAACCACTAGGAAAATACTCTCAAGTAGGAGAAAAAAATGGTGTTAAGGGTGTAAATGTCTGTCTACAGGCAAAAATCCTTCAGGGAATCTTGTTTTCTCTCTAGTGGAAATCCAGGTGGGGAGCTTGCTGCTGCTGCAAACACAAAATGATTGGGGTTCTCAAAGGTTCGCTCTAGGTGTTAAGTGTCAGAGCCAAACAAACCCCAGGACAACGGGCTGGTAGGCGACACGGACGTGGCAGATCGGCTGCAGGATGGGCTGAGGTGGGATCAAGGGAGCCCAACCACCGCCCTGCCGGGGTGGTCAAGGTGCTGCCCCCGCAGTTGCCTCCCCTCACCCCTGCCAAAAACTAGCTCGGTGGCAGCGTGGCCCGGGTGCAAGTCTGAATGAGGTTAGCCACCAAATTAGATGCACACAGTGGCCCCTAATACGTGCAGAGGTCTAACGGTGTCCTAAAAACATCGGTGTCACATTTGCTTGCTCGGCTCAGAAAGGCCAGAGGAAGCAGATCCATCTCTTGCCGTCGGCTGCGCGGGGAAATGGTGATAAATAAATGAACAAATAACGTCAAGTTGGGAAAGGTACGGTGCATTTTTATGTTTTCTCGGAAAGTGGTGCTTTACCTCCTTACTAGCTCTGTACGGACATTTGATGATTCAATGGGATGAGATATTGGGGGTTGTGTTGGGATTTTTTTGTGCTGCTCCTCTGAGCTTACCCTAGAAGGGAGAGATTCGCTGCTTTAGGTAAAATTGTGCTCTCTGCAGCTTAACACTGGTGCTGTGCTCAGTATAACTCTGCCTTTAAAACCACAGGCTTTAATTAGCATTTATAAGCCTCGGGGTGACAGCAGAGAAAGAGGACATTCTTCAAGCCTCTCTCGGTCACACGTGTGTGCTGACCGACCGGTCCTCTGTGTGCATGCATCTCTCTCTCTCTCTGTTTTCACAAAACTTGTCCTCCAATTTTGTTAAAAATTAGCCAACAGGTTCAAAAGCTGGGGGACAGAAACCTCTTTTCGTTTGGAAACCGGGGAGACGTGAATTGCCATGGTTTTGGTGCTGAACTACAAGATCTTTCTGGGTAAGCTGGTTTCCTCACTGGCAAGGTGGGGATCACGGTGCTTGTTTTCCACTGTGGATGGTCCAGTGTCTCTACCAGAGCGAGCAATCGTTGCTCGTGCAAAGCGATGGAGCAAGCCGCCACAATTCCCGCACAAGAGCCGACCTTGGGCTCCTCTCAGCTCAGCCATCTCTCCCGGTGATGGGCCCAGAGCTCCTCGGCTCACCTCGCTGTACACCAGCGCGGGTGTCAGATGGGAACAGCGTTGTGACACTACTGGTTTGGCTCTACACCCAGAGCTGCGAGAGGTCCTGTCAATAGGAAACATGGTGCTTCTCTCCTGCGTGTTCCCACCTAAGATGGTGTCCTACCCCCTTCCCTTGGGGTGGTACAACTCTGCATCAATTTGAAATGTGAGGGTTTGCCCTTTACAAGAAGATTCCTTCACTGACTCCTTTCATACAGAAGAGACTGAAGCTCAGGTGAGACTCTTGAAAATGAATTTTTTGTTAATCCTGACCCCATTCCCCTCTAATTGTGCACAGGAAATTTTTCAGGGAGGCATCTTTTCCCTTCAGCCTTCCGTAGGTTGCACCACCTGCAGCCGTAGGAGCATCAGGTCCTGCTGTCACAGGAGAAATCACAAATGGAGGAGAAAACCACGCGTGGCCGAGCTCTCCTGCCGCCCGGTGATCCCCACCGCAGCCACCGGGCCCGCCAGGTCCTGGCGTGCACGGCCGAATCCCTCTGCCTGCTCCATTTCATGCTGGGGTTTGACCTTAAACACCAGATAGCGAGAGGTTAAGGTGGCTTGTCCAGGTGTGGGTTCCGCACTGTCTGGCCGGGGTGGGGATGAGGTCTGGCCAGCGCTGCCCGCACCTCTTCCTTTGCTTTCCTGCCGCACGCCGGGGTGGGTAAGTGATGTGGTAAATCAGCTGTCACTTAGCAACGCTGCCGGTTCGGGAGCGGCGGCGGCGGCGGGGGTGGT
>NW_009220155.1:0-6316 GCF_000690835.1 Fulmarus glacialis | reverse complement strand
CAGGCTGCGTGGTGGATCAGCCAGCCCGAGGAGCAGCCCGCCGACACGTGCACCCAGAGCCAAGCGCCTGGTAGAGACCGGGGTGCGGAGGGAGCTGCGCGCATGGAGAGCTTCCTCGCCTCCAACACAGACTATGTGAGCGGGAGGAGGTTATTTCACCTTTTTTCCCCCAGTGTTTTCCAACCCAGCCTTTATTTTCTTTTCCTTGCTGCTTTCCCTGAACGTGTGGGTGCAAATTTCCCACCGGTGAAGACAACGGCCCCAGATGCTCCCTGCCAGCCCTCGCTGTGATTGCCGGGCAGCGCCCCGAGACTCCCAGCCGATTTGGGCCCCAACCCAGCCCATGGTGGCAAGCAGCCATCTGCCATCTGCGGAGCTGGTACAGCAGGACAGAGAGAGGGCAGAAGGATGATTAGGTTGGTTTTATTCTCTGAGGAAGAAAATAGCACAGAGAAACGCAGCGACTTGCCTACCCCGCCACAGGGAGCTTGTAGCAGCACTGCAAAATCGTTGCCTGTGGGACTTGAGAAGCGAGGCTAGACCTGTTAAGCACACCTGAAACATCGCCTGTGGCTGACACCAAGGGTATTTCTGCACGCGGATCTGTCCGGCTCTTCACCGTCTGGCCAGCCAGGCCCCACGAGCAGTGGGGCGGTGCAGCAGAAGGCAGGAAGATTGTGCCTGTGTTCGCTGGGATGAGGGATGGGGTGGTCCTCGGTCCTCCCGGCACTGCCTTTCACCTTGTCTATCCCCTTGGGCTCAGGAGGAGGACGGGAAACCTTCCAGCTTAAGGCTTTTAAACTGACAGTTTGCAAACTTTTTAAAACAACTCAAATCTATGGGAGAAAAGGGCAATTCCTGCCGGGAGGGGCAGCGGGAGAGGGCTGCTTTGCCAGGGCAAGTGAGCAGGGAGCCGAGCTTAAAAGCATCTCCCAAGCAGAGGATGGAGGCTGTGAGGAGGTTCCTCACATCTCTCCCGGCTCCTTTCCCTGCAGGCTGATCCCAGGTGGGACCTGCCATATGGGAAGTGACCCGGAGCTTGGGCACCCTTTCACTGCCCTCCCCTGCTGCTGGACCCAAGCACAAATCAAACCGAGTCCTTTGACCGTGTTACCCGCAGCTGAGGGATTGCAAGGTCCAGCCGAGGAGTTAGAGGGGCTTAAACCAGTCGTGAACCCACCTCGCCGCAATTCAGAGCCTTTGCTGTCTAGAGCTGACAAGGGGGTTCAGTTCCGCTCCCCACATGCCAAACTGGACTGGCAGATTGGGTCAGGCTGGACTGGCCAAGGTGAACCAGTTGATCATGGAGCAACCACACAGGACAGTAAGTGGAAACACACGGGCAAGGCTCGGGGGTAGCTGCTATGGCGTGATCCTTGTTGAGCTGGAGGGAGCTGCTGAGCCTGTGGCGACCAGGTCTGAGGCCACATGGGATGGGACAGCCTGGCCCAAAGGGAGAAGCCTTCCGTTTCTGATGACCCGAGGTAGGAGCAGGCATTCAAACAAGGAAGGAGTGAGCAGGGCTCTTCAGCCAGCAAAAGAGATGACTTATAACCGAGGTCTGAAAATTCACGAGTAGCCTGGGGAGCGCGGCCAGGGACCAACTGGTGGCCGCCTCTTCCAGCTCAAGAGCTTTTCTCAGGGCACGGTTCATCATGTGCTGGAAGAAGCTGCCAAAGGGCGCCGTGGGATAAAGCTCCCGTGGGCTCCTGGGGACATGTCGAGGTTGTGGACCTAACACCCCAGCGCGGTGGTCTCTGCAAACCGATCCCAAGTGCTGTGCAGCATTTCTGGGACACTGAACCGACTTTTCAAGATATCGCCTTGGGAAGGTCAGCTTGGTAACAGATTTCTCTCTCGCCCATATTCAGCAGCTGAGCATTGGCCACAGATGCAATTACCTCCGCAGGCATTCTAATGTCTCTAATTCTGTCTGAGGTTACAGCTCAGCCGTGCAGGATGGATCGATCTGCGCAGTCACGATCTCAGCTGGGTTATGCGGGATGGGGGTGCGAGGCGGAGGCACTCGGCGTGACTCCCCAGGAACGGCTGCTTTCTCTTTTCCTTCCAAGAGGGATTTAGCTTTTATTTAGTGTGAAAGAGTACTTCTTTCCAGAATGCGCTGCACTTACTCTCAAAGAATTAAAAGTAAATCCATTAGATACTTTATGAATTATAAGGATTAGAAGGGATTTCTTTAAGAGATGCAGCCTATTTTACAATTTTTTCTTTGTTCTGAGTGACATTTGCAAGGGACTAATGAAGACTTGACAAACCTCTATACAGTCAAAATTCCTGAAGTTTTGCGTATAGGCTATATTTGGAGAAAGGAGGTTATAATTAGAGTAAGATGAGGCTTTCATCACTAACAATTAAAAATCTAAGTAGTATAATCTGGGATGACAACAAATACATTTTAATCACGGGAACATAATTACTGAGAGGGATGAATACAGGGCAAAATTAACATTGTTTAGGTGTCTTCCTACTTTGTTTCTTCCTTCAAGTTCTTCAATTGCTTTTGAGTGCTGATTTCCCACATTCACAACATTTAGATTGAAATAATCACCAAATCTGCAGAGAATCTGGCATTTTATCATTCAGTTGTTGAGCTGTACTGTCATCTTTCTTTGATCCCAGGTTTTGACCCTAAGCAGCAGGAAAATGTGATGTCTCAAAGACCTAAAAGCCCAGGTTTGGCACTGTCCAGCGGCCACATCTGTATGTGAAAACAGGGGGAGAGTTTACGCACACAAAAGGGAGACCTTAGACTCTGCAATGCTCACAGGATATTCCTGGACAATTAAAGATGTTCGTGCTAATGAAGAAGGATGGGAGCGGGCTCCAATTTGGTCCACCTCTCCATTCTTGTCTTAAACAACCTTGATGAAATCTCTTCTGCTCCTCTGACTATCTGTTAAGTGGGGCTGGTCACTCGCTCTCCTCTTAGAGCAGGTTGGATCAGCATTTTGAGGATAAACATGTCAAAGGTCTGTGAAATGCTGAGCTCCTACGGTAACAGAGCCTGTCGAAGGCTGTAAAACAGATTCACATTTGGGATTACACGACTTTCCCTCTGGAGAGCAGAGCAGCTTCGCTCCTGGGCATTTTGGCTGCATTGCTGACGGAGGGCCAGGGTTATTCACTGGGTTCACCAGGGTCTGCCGTCCTCATCTGGGGATCAAATCCTTCCCGATGCTCTGTAATTAATAAAGTGGTAGGCCACATTATTGACCCATTAATGATAAAAATGATAATATGTGTTGACCTCTGCAAGAAATCTGCTTCTTTGAAGGTAAGAATCCCATTACAAATCTCTTGGAACAAAACTAAGGGGAGGTTGACTTGTGGATCCCGCTTAAATGGAAGGAAATTAGCCCCCTTGCTGTGTGCACCAAAAGGTTTGGAGTAGAATTTCATAAGAAACAGAGCAGAGCAATCAGCAGCAACGCCAAGTCCTCAAAAATGCCATGAGGGAGAAACAGAGGCCAAATCTGGAGGCGCAGGGACATGGAAGAGCTCTCTGAGGGGCAAGAAGAGTGGGCCGGGGAGAGAAACTCATGGACACATTGTCCTAATAGGCACATCCATTCCAACAGCACAGAAACTCAGGGAAGTGAAAGACTCTACAATCCAGAGGAAAAGCCCTGAAAAACAGAGAAAAACATGCACAGGGTCTGACATCCTTTGCTTCTGTGCCTGGAAGATATTCCAGAGGAGTGAGAAAAGGCGAAGGGAGGCTTTGTGGCTGGGCAGGTTGCCCTGATGGGCCGTAGTTCCCTCGTATAGCTGCCCCGAGGTATGGCTCCACTTCGCAATTTATATTGGCATTAAACAGGTTAAATAACACTGGTGACAACACCCGTCAGATTCTTTTGAAAATACCTGGGGCTGCCTATTCCCCACTGCCCGAGACTCAGTTCTGCCCCCTGCGAACTTCTCAGATCTTTTGGGGTGGCTCTGGAAGTGGACTGGACTCAGGCAAGACCAAACAAGACAGCCGCTGAGTCAACGCTGCCCGCTCCTCGCTTCTGCCTGAGGTGGCATGAGCGTGACGCCTCGAGGGAGCACTTTGCGGCCTCCTGGATGAAACCTGTGTTCATCGGCCGAAGAGATACTGCAGAAAGCCAGAATGTGCCGCCCCCTCCCTGGCCAAAATACCCCAAATCAAGCTTCTGCCTTCAAATTTCCCCTCTCCTATCCACATGCAAATACAGAGGTCAGGGAGAGGCAGCCCTGGAATCTCCTATTTGCACAGATCCAACCTGTCGAGCTCAGAAGTGCACTCGCAGTTGCAGAGAACAACAGCCTGCGCTCCAGTGACTTTGTCTAAGGTCCAGCACAGTGGACTGAAAAATAAAGAATCACCTTTTATTTTAAGCAATAACAGTGCAGGTTAACATTAATTTTATTTTAAACATTTTATTTTAAGCAATAACATTGCTGCCAGGGGGGCGTGAAGCAGAGGATGTGCCGGAGTGCTCTTCGCAGTTTGGTGGTCACCTTATAGTCAGCCTCCAGCAAAAAAAAGCAGAAAAAGGTGGAAAAGCAACAGTTTGTTTGGCCAAGGCTAAAGAAGGGAGGGAGATTCCCTGGAATAGCCCCTGGGAGAAGAGTGATGGAGAAAACTGACAGGAAAATCCCAACTCGGCTCCTCGGGAGGTAGGGAGGCTTACAGGGAGCCTGCGTTCCTGTAAGGTTTTGGCTTTTGCTGCTTATGCTGATGCAAGCAGTTCTCACGGCACTGCTCCGCTGCTGCGTGATACTGCGGACGTGGGACTGGAGAAGGATCCGGCTGCAAACAGGGAGTGGAAGTGAGGGGTTGGTGGAGGGGGAAGTGGCACCGGCTTAAGGCGCTTCTGCTTTCAAAACTTGGTTTATTCAACTCCTCTGTAAGGAGAAGGAATGGATGGAAAAATATGGGAAGAGTAGAGATAAGGTCGAGGTATCTGCGCAGTAGTATGTGCTGCCTGGTGGGTCTCCTCAGAGATGCAGGGTGCCCTAAGCGTCCCTCAGGAACCAGAGGGAGACAAGGCTCCAGATCACACCGGCAACGTGAAGGGTCCGGGGAGAGTCCTGGACAACGTGCCCCGAGAGATGCAGCTTCTGAGCTGCATTTGTGCATTGATACAGGAGATACAATCTCAGAATCCCCGTGGCAGCTGTGCAAACTCAACCTGTCTGTTTTAGCCCAGGACAGGATCCGGGCAGGCAGGAGCAGCCCCAGTTCGCCCAGCACTGAACCAGTTTGCTCCTGCTCTGCAGCTGAGAGCCTGCAGGGATGGAGGCTGACCCCCGAGCCCCGCTGCGGTGCCTGCCCGAGGCGCTGCGCAGCATTCAACGGGAGGTTTGGTGGCATGGCTCGCTGCCCAGCCCTGATGGCACTGAAACCAGGAAACTGATTCTGCAGCCTTGAGAGGCTTCTGTTTAAACATGTGGGGCCCTGAAAAATCATTTCCCTAAACACGTTCTCGTTTCAACCTGAAAAAACGCGAGGGATTTATTTTCGAAACACGATCTTTCGTTTTGTCCTCAGGGTCACTTACATCCTCAAATAACATGCAAGTTTGCATTATCCGGCCTCCTCGGTGCTCGTCTGATCCCAAATTGTCATCTGCCTCATTTCTTCAGGCTGGCCCACGCAGTCAAATGGCCACTGAACTTGGTGGGACTTTTCCTGCCAAAAAGGCAAGTTTGAGCATAAAACGAGTCACCAAGTCGGCACAGGAGGCGGCACCACATGGTGTAAGTAGTGTAAATATTTAGATGTGATAGACTGCCGTACTGAGGCGCAAGGTTACCGCCTCATGCGCCCATGTCCCAGCTCCATGCTGAGACCTGCTGGCTGCAATGCCAACTCTGGGGCCGTGGGCCGCATCCCCACTGCAGAGCTCACCCCGTGCCTGAGCTTGCTGCCTCCCAGGCGCTGGTGCTGGTGCTGCCAGCAGTTTTGGGTAATGGAGGGAATCTGAGATGAGGGCTGTTTGGGACACTTTCGGGTGACCCTCGGGGCTGGACACTTGTGCAGCCGAACCCCGGGAATCCTTGGGTGTGGGCAGGCAAGCAGGCAGGGAACGGTTTATGTGGGAAGTCCGGGCCTACTAGCGTTGCTCCCGCTAAAACCTTTTCTGTCAGGAGAACACGCGAGGCAGCCCCCGCCGCCCTCGCGCTGCGGGACAGGGGCTCCCCCACGGCACCGCGGACCACCACCTCTCGGCAGGCCGACCCTCTCGCCTCCCCGAGCTCCGTGTGAAGGGGAATCTGACAGAACGAGGCGTCGTTGCGAGGGGCCCGGGGCGGGCGAGGCCGTTTCACC
>NW_009220154.1:0-450 GCF_000690835.1 Fulmarus glacialis | reverse complement strand
AAAATGGTAAAACCCAGTTGAGCTCAATACTTTTTCAGGTCTAAGTAGTTTAAGGAGTCCTTTTGCAGGAGCACACACAATCCACGCCAAGCCCCTGTTCCCCTCTCTAGACAACCATTCCTCATTTCCCTTGTGCCCAGATACCTTCACTGTGATGCCATGAGAAGGCAGTAGGACTACCTTATTACCTTCTCAGCAAGAGTAATATTTAGACATGTAAAATAAGTGAGGCAGTTCTGGGGTATTTAAAAAAAGATAAAATCTTTAGCCACTTATGCAAACAAGTGGGCTTAGATAACTAACAGAATTTTTAAAAAGGCATCTTCTGATACTTCAGTCTGTCTCTTAGTTTCTAAAATAGGAGGTTGCAAACTATTATTTATGTATTCTGCCTACTTGTTGTCCTGCAACATCTCATCCGTATGTGTGCTATTACTGCAGTTTCCACAG
>NW_009220153.1:4149-4828 GCF_000690835.1 Fulmarus glacialis | reverse complement strand
GGTGTTGACTCTGCGCATTCCTCCCCAGCCGGGCCTGCCGCCGCCAGTCATTAACTGGGGCTGGCACGCTGCCGTCCCCACTCTGGGGCCACCGTGCTGGGCTCTGGCTGCTGATAACTTTGAGGGCTTCACATGAGGAGGTGGGAGAGGTGACCCTGGGTGACTGGCACCGCTCGGGAACGGGGGTGTGGATTAATGCCGGCCCCGGCTTGGGCTGAGGATAAAAGCGTTGAGGTCTGCCCAGGTCTCAGCCCGTCTCGACTCTCCCCAGGCAGCTCTGGGACCCATCCTGCGCCTGCCAGCACCATGGCATCAGGGTGGCTCTGCTGGGTCCTCCTGCTACTCCTGCCTGCCTCGGCCTGTGCCGGGGGGCCTGGCCCCGTCCTCGTCAACCGCCCCTTCATCACCATCTGGAACATCCCCACCGAGCGCTGCGCCAAGAAGTACAATGTCACCCTCAACCTGGAGGTCTTTGACGTGTTGGCCAACGACCAGCAGTCCTTCGTCGGGCAGGACATCACCCTCTTCTACAGCAAGGAGCTGGGGCTGTTCCCCTACTACACATCCGAGGGGGTGCCAGTGAACGGGGGGCTCCCCCAAAATGCCAGCCTGCAGGCCCACCTCCACCAGGCCGCCCAGGACATTAAGGTCACCCTGCCCAGCCCTGCCTACGGCGGGG
>NW_009220153.1:3389-3625 GCF_000690835.1 Fulmarus glacialis | reverse complement strand
TTCCCTGTCCAGCGCTGTGTCCTTGACAGTGGCATCCCTGTCCTGCCCTATTCCCAGATCGCCTTCGACTGCACCGTTGACTTCCTCTCCCAGGTGACAGGGACGTGGGGATGGTGGACACGTCTCAGACTGATGGGTTGGAGCTGGGGAGTCTTTAGCTCTGCCGGGGCGGTGTGGGGGCTTTAGGCACCGTTGACGACTTCTCTCCCCTTGCACGCAGGAGGACCTGATGAACA
>NW_009220153.1:2986-3211 GCF_000690835.1 Fulmarus glacialis | reverse complement strand
TGTGGAGGGGCCCCTGGGCCACTACATCGTCAACGTGACGGCCAGCGCCGACCTGTGCAGCCAGAGCCTGTGCTCCGGCCGGGGCCGCTGTGTGCGCCAGGAGAACAAGCACGGCTTCCTCCACCTTGACCCCTTCCGCTTCACCATTGACCTGCAAGTCGGCAAGCCCTGGCTGGTGGCCCAGAGCCTGGAGGCCCTCGAAGCTGCATCTCGGCTGGGCCGGGA
>NW_009220153.1:0-2902 GCF_000690835.1 Fulmarus glacialis | reverse complement strand
AGGGCTCTGCCGAGTGACCTCCCCCCCCCCATGCCGGGGACACCGGGGCGGGCAGGGTGACACCACCCTGTGCCACAGCACCCTCGCTGTGCGTTGGGAACCCGACTGCAGGGCTGCTAATAAAACCGGTAGGCACCCGCAAGCGTCTCCTTGTCTTCTGCCACAGGACGTTTTAGGGCGGGAGGGTCCCCAGCAACCCCGGCGGTGCCTCGTGATGCTGCCAAGGGCTGTGCATCGGGCCAGGGGGTGTGGGAGTGTAACGCCTCAGAAAAGCCAGGAAAATTTATAAGAAAAGACATAGGAAGCGGGGGATAATGGGGAAAGAGGATGAGGAAAGGGGGAATGATGGTGAGTGGCCAGCAAGCGGAGGCAATAGGGGTGAAAAGATGTGTCTGTGCAGCTGTGGCCAGAGGCGCACGGGACCCCCTGCCCCTCCCCAGGCATGCAGGGCTGCAGTGTGAAACCAATGTCTCCACTTTGATTTTCTCCTGGATGACTTTATGCAAACCGGTTCAGCCCTGGAATGATAGGAAAGATCACCGATTTCTGTAACCCAGGCTGCTGACTCAGCAATACCTGTTTTAAAGTGATCGGGAGAAGGCATGAGGTGAAACACTGCTTCCCGGTCCAGCTTAGATGAAGACGTTGGCATCTTCATCTGGATGTTCAACTTGAGGTGGGGGAATCACATACTCAGTTCCCTGGTTTTAGGCCCTAATTTGGGCAATCTCTCTGTGATGGGACTGCGCTGCGTAGGGCTGCATGTTTACTGGGGACTTACAAACTTGCACCCTTATTTCTTATGCTGATTATCGTAAACCACTGCAAAGTGTGGACTGTCCTCCGCAGCATGTCTGACAAGCCAGCTCTCACCAAGAAATGAACCCCCTGCTCAGTAAAAAGGAAGGACAGCATGAAGCAGCATCTAGTTTAGATGCTTCAGTTAAATCCTCTTTGCTAAACTGCGCCTTGGTAAATGCTCTTATCAGAGGTTCTTCCTTCAGTTGCTGGGTAATGGGTTGTCTCCTCCTGGTAAAAGCTGAGCCGTGGCTCTATGGCCCAGCCATGTCACCTGCAGAGCCCCAGGAATTGTGAGCTCCTGGTCTCCTGGCATGGCCTTGGGAGAATGTTTCTGCAGAAGCGAGGACCTCTCATTCATAGATGTCAGGGGGAAGAGCATCCCCGGTGCATGCACCATGCAACCCTCATCCTGCCCGTTGCTCTCTAGTGCTAAGAAAGCAGGCTGGGATCTTCTCAGAAATGGTTCAGCTGGCGGCAGATCAGTTGCTTCTGCTTGGTCTGTGGGCGGTGAAATAGGAATTCCCCCGGGGTTGTGCTGTGCGGAGAGGACAGGGCAAATGGAAAAGGTTTATTCTGCAAAGAGTTTATTACCAACACTGTTAGGATCTATAGCTTACCAACTCTAACAGACTATTTATTGGTAACTCTGTTGGACTCTCTTTATTTCCAAATCTCTTAGACTATTTATTACTAACTCTATCAGACTCTACTTATTTTTAATGCTAATAGTTTCATTAACTCGGTACCAACTCTCTCCTTTCTATGGAGCGTGCGCCGCGCTGGGTCCAGCCCCATCACCTGCAGCCGCAGCGTTGGTGGCGCAGGGGCAGGTGGGCAATGTGGGGCCGTTGGGCTTTGGCTGTGGGGTGGCGTTGGCACGGCCATGGCAAGGGATTGCCATGCCAGGGGTTGCCGCAGGGCGAGAGGCCAGCCCA
This sequence comes from Fulmarus glacialis, assembly GCF_000690835.1. NCBI lineage: Eukaryota > Metazoa > Chordata > Aves > Procellariiformes > Procellariidae > Fulmarus > Fulmarus glacialis. The sequence goes on along the minus strand of NW_009220153.1, from coordinate 1,166 downwards.
GGGGAGCAGCTGTCGCGAACGAGTGGTTTAAGGCCCCTTAAAGAATCACCGTCAAAGGTATTAGCAAAAAGTGATTTTAGTAAGGATTTATAAAAATGCAACTTATCAAAGTTCGATGGCAAGGTTCACTCTATCACTTACTACGTGGATGAAACACACAAAGGAAAATTGAGTTAGAATTGAGCTAGAATGATTTACACAGATACCAAAGACACAAAAGGGTAAGGAGGCCCTCCCGTTGAGTCGCGAGGTTCAGAGCAGACCCCTGGCTTTCTGAACTCCTGATGGAGCTTAGGTGCGGCTGGATCCACCCCTAGTCCCAGACTTGGTCAATGGTTTTTGTCTAAGGGATTTTATGTGTCTAGCAGCAGTCTAAGGTTCATTTACAGTTTTAAGGCAGATCACAAGATTTTAGCAACATGTAATCATTGACCAACATTTACAAAGTGAGTCAATACTATACTTGTTGTCGGCTACCTAAATCAATTAACACACACACAGAGACACAAATATATATAAATGTACAAAGGTATACCTGTTAAAAATTCCCCTCGAGTTCGGTGAAATATTCACTTCAAATGTCTCAGCACTTCTCAACGGGTGAGAGTTGAGCCTCAAGGAGTGAAGGGTTTCAGCCCAGGTCCCGTCGTCAGCTTTCGGTGACGGTCCTCCGATTTTCGCAATCTCTCGAGCTGGCGAGCTCTGAGAGGCGTCCCACTCAGAGGGGGATGCTGGTCGCAGCCCACTGCCATCCGGGAGAGCTCCAAGGGCCTCACTGGGAACTGCTGTTCACAGGGTCGCAAGATGGTTGGCTTTAGTCATCCGTACATTTCCATCCTGGCCACAGTCCAAGTTGGTAGTTACTAGAATTCTCAAGATTCCAGCAACAATGGTACTGTTCCACTCGAGCTACGATTCAGATAAGGATGTCAGGGGATGACGAATTATCCCCGCTCTCGTTCCCCACCTGGTCAAGGGACGCTCCACCGCCCGACTCATTACACAAAGGCCGAGGCCTAACAGGAGTTCCTGAGATCGCAGAGCGGCCCAGGAGGGGCCGGGGGGGAAATGCACCAGACACCAGCCCCGCCGCTGCGCCGGGCTGCGCGGGGGGAAGGTGGGAAAGCCCAGCCCTGCTGCCAAAGGTGGCAGCTGTGGTGCGGGAG
>NW_009220152.1:91527-93852 GCF_000690835.1 Fulmarus glacialis | reverse complement strand
AGTAGGAAAGGTGTCGTGGGAGTTCATCTACCAGCCTCCTCCCTGCAGATGAAATGCAGCGTCGTGGTCTTGTGCCACGACGGACCACGTCAAATTGATTTACGAGGGTGTCGTAACTTGGCCAACCTTAATTTGCTCTGGGCTGGAGCCTAAGTTAAGTTTGCCAATTCAAAATATTTTGGAGGTTGATTGTTTCCTCTAAACGGTCAGCTTGGTTCTTAGTGTGGGTGGTGGGTGGCTTTGCTTTCAGACCCTGGTCACGGGTACCACAGCAGGAGCAAAACCTCAGGAGGGTGCTTCCTGCACGCGCCTCTGGCTGCGCCTTTCTGGTGGCTGCTTTTGGGATGAGATGCTGCTTTTGGCCTGGGTGAAAAATGTTAAGAATAGTCCTGCTCTTATGTTTGGGAGTGAACCATGGGGATGCTCTGTGAGGATGCACGCAGAGGAGATGTTGCAACAGGAATGCTGATAGCAACAGCTAGTGTTTTTACTGAAAAAAACATGGGAAAGAAATGGAAAAATGGAAACTTTTAAAGAATTGTGGTGTTAATTCACATGCTGAGAGAGCTGTGCTGCCCATTCACCATCTCCAAAACTGTTTGACGTTTCCCTGAGGTGTGTTGCTTGCTGCTGCATCGTGGGCATGCGTTTGATCACAGGCAAAATTAAACATGTTTTTGTAATCAACAGACTCCACAAGTAACTTCAAGGTACATGGGAGCAAAATACACAGACCAACACTTTTCACAGTGTTGAAGTTTGTAGGTTTTGGTGCGTTCTCTCCCCATACAGTGTTGCCCTATTTTTGAGGTCCTACACAGAGCCCTTCTATTGATATTTTAAATAATTACCACTGGTGTGGCAATGGCATAAAAGTCTTTCAGCGCAATTACTTTGTGGCGAGCACCAAATGCCATGCAACAGTGTCTGTTACCTGTGACAGAGCTGATAGCCAAAACAACGACTATCTTTCATTTCAGCTTTGCAAGACTGAAATCAACTGAGCGTAATTAGGTGATGCTGACAGGACGCAAAAGGCTTTCTGTAAGCAGAGTGGGCTGTGTTTTTCTCGCTAGTCCACCTCCGGCCCAGGACAGGCTTTATAGTGTGTGGGTGCAATGATAAAGACATTGCAAATGCTTTTCCTACTGCGGTAGGGCTAGGAGCTCCAGTTGCTACATTTGGTGCTGTACACAGAAAAAATCCTGCCTGCTGCTTCAGCTTGTTCGTTCTGACCCTAAAGGAAGCCCTCCTGAAGGACCTGGGGCGTGCATCAAAATGAGCAGTGGAGGAGTGGGGTATCTAGCCCCTCTGCTTCTGTGAATGCAGAGGTAGCGGTGACCTCCCAGGGCAGATAAACCCGCCTGCGCGCCGTGCTTGGCTGTCTTGCTTCACCGCCTCGTGGGAAAACGTTACGACTCCCTCTGCTTGGGAGATTGCTCACACTCCTGCACCTGCGGACTTCATCCGTAAACTCTTAGCAGAAAATATGCACCGATGCTGGGATGGCTTTTGCCAGCTAGGAGCTGTTTTCAAGTGTCACTCACTTTTGTTGGCATGTGGAACTGCTGTGGTATTTTCTCAATGTTTAATGTGGCCTATTGTGCACTTCTACCGTCTGGGAGGATCAGGTCTTCTGGTGTGACAGTCACCATGAAATTGGTGGTGTTCAGGAGCCTCTCTGGCACTTGCAGCTAGGTGTCAGGCACAAGTTCCTTGATCTTGCTGTATCAGCCCAGCAAAACATTGCGTGGCTGTGTGTACAGCCAACTGCTTTATGTTATGCCTGGTAATGGCTTGTCAATGTTCAAAAGAAATGTAACCTCCAGCTGTCTAATTTGCTCTAGGGGGAAAAAAAAAAAGGTTTTCTAATAGTCTTCATATTTACTTGGCACTCTTTGGTTTGAATCAAATGGAGGTAACGGATTGATCTACAGGACAAATGACCAAGCAAGAGGAGAAAAACTGTGTGAGTGGCTGCAATGTTAGAGGGGGAGCCGGAGTTTTTGACCCTGGCGTTTCACTACTGGCCCTTTCTGGGTTTTTTTTTTTGGTAAGTCAGCTTATTGAAACTGCAGCCCACCAGCTTGCTCCTTTGAGCATGGCCAGCTGTTTCCCTTGGGTGCCCATCGTTACCTCTTGCTATCACCTACAGGGGAGGGGAAGGTGCAGAGCCCTAACTAATGAGAGGGGTGGAGGTGGCCGAGGCGATCAGCACCTCCAGCTCAGCCACGCTCTACCTTCCTTGCCCACTCCAAACTTGGGGTGCCGGAGCCTCCCTGTTGCACCACCTGCCTCCTCCCAGTGGCCAGACCGGTAAGTCCC
>NW_009220152.1:83859-91291 GCF_000690835.1 Fulmarus glacialis | reverse complement strand
TTAACTTGTGCAGCTGTCCTGGAAAGGGTTAGAAATCAGTTCTGGAAAAGGCAGCAGTAGCTGTTGGTGAAGAGTTCTGCTGTGTCCTTAATTATTTATAAGCATCAGGATATAAGGACATCGTGTTCACCCTCCAGCAGCGAGAAAGACTGCAAATAATCTAATAAATTATGCATGCAAATTTACGCTTTGAGTAGGTTCGGTTGCAAGTTCCGAGACTTAAAAGTGAGGAAATATCAGAAATAAGGCTGCTGCTTAATATTTTGTATGTCAGGCAGTTTGTTTGGTCAGGCGGTTGGACTAGATGATCATTATAGGCCCCTTCCAACTGAAATATTCTATTCTATTCTACGTTCCTGATGGCACAGTCTTCTCCTACAGGGTCGCAGATTTGCTTTCCGCCCCTGCCCCGATTGCTCCCACCACCCTCCACTGCAGCGGACGTTGCTCACAGAATGACTAAAAGGCAGGCTGCTGCCGGTCGGGCCCCTGCCCCATGGCCGCGGGGCCAGGCAGGGCTGCAGGAGCGCTGCGGAGGGGATACTGGTTTTGGCAGCTGGATGGTGACAGGAAAAGCAGACTTCTCTCCCTGCCACAGGTTTCCAGGGGGCTGCTGAATAAATCAGGGAAGCCAAAGCAGGGCTCCTTCTTGGGCTCAGAAACCTCTGTCGTAAGGACAGAGACCTGCTAGAAGAAGTGGTCCCTGCCCCGAGGGAAATCCGAAGAGACTTGCAGGAAATGTTGTTTGCCATGTCCTCAGGAAAACGAGCCTTGTGGCAGCTGCACGGGTGGGGTCTTGTCAGACCACCGGTATGCATCATCCCCGGGGCGTGTTTGCTCAGAGCACAGTGCACTGAATCACTGACACATCCTTGGGACTGTTATGTTCCTCCACAACTTAATCTACTGTGTTGCAGAAAAGCTTAGAAGCTTCACCAGATTTTGGAAGTCCTGTTGTGTCCTACATCGTATAAAAAAGATCTCATCCCCACCCCAAACTAACTCAGTCTAAACAAGCTGCTATTATACTGTTTCAAAGGATACTTTAAGATGTTCATCTGTCTTGAGCTGGAATAAGGAATGCCAGCATACAGAACTCAGTACTGTTCATTTTAACAGGTGTCTGAATGTTGATGATGCCAATGGCGGTCTTGCAGTGCTCAAACCACTGCTTCCACCTTAGCAAATGTCATTTTAGAGCATTTCTGAGATGTTCTGGTGCAGCGAGGAGGTCGCATCTGGAGAGAGGGAGATCCCAGAGGGACATCACCCCTGAGGAACAGCGGTCTCTGCTCTCCACCAGCTGCCAGCACTGCTGTTCCACGCGGGCTGGGCCGGGCAATGGCTTGTTCTTCACGCAAGTCAGAAGAGCAGGGAAACCTTATTGCCAGGTAAGGTCGTTAATTGTTTCATTCTCAACCAAGAGGTATCAGCTCCAGACTTATTGTGACAAAGTCAGAAGCTTCAAAGCCAAAACTGTGTGTTTTGTAATACCCAGCAGAAGAGAAGGGGGGATTAAAATAGAGATTAGTCCATGTCATATCCTTGAAGCCGGATGCGTGTCCATAGCTGTGGTTCTGAATTGCTTCTCAAGCTGGAAGGCATGCGGATAAGAAACCTTGCGCAATATCAGATCTCATTGGATTTCTGCTGCTTGACGTTACACATTGCAAGATTTGGGCACTGTCAAGACTTAATCCTGTTTTAAAGTGAAGACTTACTTCTAAAATGAGCCTAACCGCTAATTTGAATTGGGTCTTTACATAGCACCTCTTCCAGCTGCGGCAATAATGCCTGTTAGTGCAGCTATAAATAAAGAGTACTGAATATTATTTAAAACGTGCAAAAGCAATGTGTATCTCCAGTAATGAGCCACAGCATAGTGTCTCCAGGCACTGCTTGTGCTGACGGGACCTGTGGAAGCATCTCTAATGTGGAGCAAGTGCCTGTTACTCAAGCGTGAGCCATGGTCAACATGTCCCGACATGTAGCTCCTTTGGCTGTGGAGGAAAAAGAAACTCATTTTTCTCTGTGCGGACTATTTCTTACACTTATTTTATATTGCTTTTAGTTAAAATGCAAATATTTAGAGGAGCATTTTAGTGGCACGGTGATATTTTTTTTTAAATACTTTTGTGTGAAGGCTTTGTGGGTGTCTTGATGTCCTTCATACCATGTCCTAGTACAATTCAAAAAACTTGAAGATCATGAAGTTAAGCATTCAAGCACTAGGGAATATCAGAATGAAAGGAATCAGATTAAATTATGACCTGTGTAAATTCCATCCCTTGTATTATGCATTACAACAAAGCCTGAGGCTACGCCGTACGCAGAGAAGAGCTGTGCAATGTGCCAGTGCAGCTGGATGTCAGAACATCTAGCCCGGCGCCTTGAGACAAGGGCCTCTTGGGCGTGTGTGAACTGTGATCACTTCTTGCCAGGCTCATGGCCCGATCGGCTTTGGGATAATGTTTGTGGGGATGCCAAAAAGGGATTGCTCACTGTCGTAGCCTGTGCCAAATCCCATTCCAGGGCTTTAATATTTTGGAAGCAATAGGGCTTTTCAACAAAATGGTAAAATTGCGGACAACTTCAACGTGGGCAAAACAGTACATTTCAGAATCTCTTCTTGGTGGTGACTGAGACGTCTTCGTTGATTGCAAAGAAATATCTAGTTACATCAGACATGGTATAAAAAAATTCGGCTGTGTCTTGACAAAGTTATAAACAGCAGAAAATAGGAGAATGTGATGGGACATACCAGGCAGCTTGTGGTAACAGGTGGCCCTACCACCATCTGTAATAATTCTTTGATACAATCAACAGGTTGAATGCTTAGCATATCATCTCTCAAACTCTATTAATATTTTAGTTGTTTAGTGCTCAGAGGGCCAAATCTAAGTGCATTTAGGGGTGCAGATTTGGTGGCTACAGCCTGCTCCCATCAGTATTATAAGTTTTGCAAAGCTCCAGCTTTGCATGCCTTTGACTAAAATTAATTGCCCCTATTCAAGAAATCTCTCAAACACAGACTTAAACTCTCCTGGATGTCTTTGGGACTTACCCAGTTAAGCCTTTAAGTTAAACCTGTGTTTCCTTGCATTCTTCAATATATTTTAGCATGTACTTACTAACTGTTCACATGTTATAGTATTAGAATGAAATTCAGAGTTTTGCTGATCATGGACACAAGTTTGGTTATTTTCTTATTTTAGATATTACAGCTTCTTGGGCCATTTCGAAGTAGGTGTTGTACACAAAATGATGGTGTTCTGTATAATCTATTTCTGTAGGAAAAGGAACATATTTTCGTACCTATTATGGAGTGCTCTGATGCAGAGGACAGTTTATTTCTAGCTGTATTTTTTTCTAGCCCTTTTTTTAGCGCTGTCAGTCTTGTCCTGTGTTATCAGGACAGTAGTTTTCAACACCACCCACTCCTGGTTGTAGAGCAATGAGATAATTTAATTTTTCACTTTGTGGGGAGGTTTGCAATTTCAAATTTTTTCTTAATATAGGGCGGAAAAAAACCCAGAAAACTTCATAAATCTTGGTAATCACATGGTGCATAGTGGATTTTACTGTATTTCGTAGAATTAAAAAAATGTTTTCAAAATAGAAAATGGATCATTCCATTGCAGAAAGGTTGAAATAGTGCATTTAAATCTTACTGAAGTTCTCTGTTATCAGCTCATAAACTGATTTTTTTTCCCCAAAGCTGCTACGTTTCACTTTCAGCTGCTCAGCATTTTCCAGCAACTTGCTACAACCCTAGTTGGGTGCCATACAAAGTTCCTTGCAAATAAGCAAACCTGCAGGACTTCACAGACAACAAACTGCAACTATTCTGTCTTCGCCAGTAGTTTTCATCTTGGTATGAGTGTTTTAACTGATCTGTCTGTGTCCAAACCACGCTTTTTCAACGTGACCTGGAGCAGGTGATCTCTTCCTATCCTTCCTTCCACTTAAAGGGCCTCGCATGAAATCTTGTTCATGCTTATGTTGTGCCAGATGTGTAGAACACATCTGCCTTTCAACAAGCAATTATGTTTATGAAAATAATGCCTTCTGGAACTGGCAATTTAGGATAACAGATTCAGGAGCCTTCACTAGGTAATACATAGAACGACAGAGCACACCTCTTGTAAGCACAGCACCCAGACTGATGCAACTTCGAAGCTGCTCAGGAATAATTTAAAACATGCTCTCAAAGTTTGGATAATGTAACTACTGATTCCCAGAAGGGATAAAATTGTATTTCTTCTGTGCTCTGACCTTATCTTTGAACGATTTTATATAAATTCTTTACCTTACCCTGAAATGTGTGCACGTATTTTAAGAGTGAGAGAGAAAGCCCAGAAATGAGCTGACTAAAGAAGTAGTGCAATTAAAACCAGTCAAGACTGAGCGTGTCCCTAGTGGCAGAGTTTTATTTTTTCCCTTGTGCCTCTTTTTCAAGACCTTCTATCTTTTCCAGCCTTTGCACACTGAAGTCAATGAGGACTTGGCATTATCAGAAGTGCATTTGCATCCAGTCCGAGGATGTTCCTGTAAAATTGGAGGTCTAGGTCTTCTAGGAATGTCTGGTTTTGACTGGGCCTTACTGCAACACCCCAACACAAGTTCTTACTACAGAGCAAACCAAAAATTGTATCACAGATGCACACTCAACATTTCGGCTTTACAAAGTGTGTCATACGAAACCAAGTGTGTTTTTCAGAAACCTTGGGCCTCTTACCTGCATTTGTTGGATCCACATGGGACATGTAGTGTTCCCAGATCCTCTCAAGAGAGCCACTCAGATAGGGGAAAACAGTCTTTCTAGCTCTGTAACCTTAACAAAGATTGCAGTATTCCTTCAGAGCAAAATATGCATGACATCTGGAAGCAATTATTCCTTTAAAAATCACCCTGTGAGTCAACATTGAAAATACACTCAGCCCTGAAAATGAAAACTAATAAACACTGAAGTTTCCATCTATCCCACAGTCTGAGTGACCCGCACTGAAACAAAGTCATTTCTAGAAAGCCTGAGCAGGGTGGGCACAAAGCCGGTCTTGGATCCCAAAGCTGGCCAAGCTTGCTGAGACAAAGAAGTAACGTTTGTATGAAATCAGATGGCCAGGGAGGTTTTCTTTCTGTTTTATTATGGGAATAAGGGAGACTACAAGGAACCAGGTCACACTAAGAGCCCTTGCCTATCAAGGAACTGAATCCAGCATTTATGGATTTAGAGCCAAATTGTACTTTTTGGTGATATGACTCATAGTTATCCGGTCCTTTTAAAACAGTCTAATGTAGGATCGCCATAGGGCTGGAAAACCTACAGCGAAAAACTAGCGTGACTGGGGTCTACTGGGCTAATGAGGGAGCACGGATGCTCTGTTGGCCTTTGCTGGTAGAGTGGGTCTCAGGACATTTCTGGAAAAGGCAGATGCTGAAGTAGATCGTGATTGTTTTAGATTTCACCAGATGTTGCCTTCAACCTTTCCACGGTAATGTGGAAGATGGCTGGGAGCTGGTTTCTCCTCCGTCAGCAACATTAAGGTGTGCTCTAATACAGCAATTCCTAGATGAATTGTTTTATTCAAAAGCCAGGGAAGACCATGGCTCCTTACCAGGCTGTCACTAGTCTGGTTTCCTAAGGAAATATAAGTTTGTCTGGTTATGCTATATCAGTCTGTCTTTTGGCCACTCTTAAGACAAAAGAAAAACACTCAATTTCTTGAGTTTTGTGAAAACAGGCGACTGTGTAGGGGGGGAGACCCAAGAGCAGTATAAGCTCAGTAGCACTTGCGGGCAGCAGAGGACTCACCCCAGAAAGGGAGCTCTGGGGAGCCCCGGGATGTGCCGGGGAGCCCCAGAGGCACAGGCAGAGCTGCAGGTCATGCAGAGCCAGCAGCTCCCAGGGACACTGCCTTCTTTTTAATCCAGCATTGCCTTCCAACACCTCTCAGAGGTGGGCCTCCTTCCTCCTCCTCCTCCTCCTCCCCCCGTGCGCAGAAGAGCAGTTTCAGTAGGGCATGCAGGCTGCCATGTCCACGTGAAACCTCCCTGTCCCAGGGCCTTTCTGTCCCCTCTGATTCCCTCCGGCCTTTTGCACCTGTGTAGTGCCCACTCGGCGTGGGCTGGCATTGCCATGCACCTGATGGTCTGGGGAGGTCCCTTTTGCAGCACAACTTGCTGCTGCAGTGTGTCTCCAGTAACCTGCAGAGCTTGCTTAGGCAGAGGAGGGATGTCGGAGCGCGTGCACCATGCCTTTATAACAACGCCCAGCTGCTCTGTTTTTCAATAATGTCAATCTTGCTGTGCATTCTTCTACCCAGCTACTTTGGGCTTGACGAAGTCCCGAGGTGTTGCACTGATGAAACACCAGCTGAAGTCAAAGGCTTTAAGTGCCTTACTTCCCATCTCAGAGTGCGTCAGGGCAAAAGCCCTGATGTCGCTGTGTCAGGCAACATGATAGATGGTTAAACACTGTCTCCTGTTTTCTGTAAGACAGGAATAATATTTATTATTGGGGCTGCAGGAAACTCAACTGCTTAATGGTCATGAACATCCCCGAGTACCTACTGTTCTCCAGAAGGACTAGGTGGTAGTGCTGATGAACATATTTGTGCTGATAAACATTGTGCCCTATTTGCATGCCAGCTGGATCAGCTACTTACTTGCTATTCTTTTTGCAACCATAATTTTTATCATAAATATTTTCCAGACGTACATCAGTAGCTCATATCGCTTGGCTGGCAACTCTAAGACAAGTCTGTCTTAGTAAGCCAGACGGTTTGTACAAAACAAGCTGACTCTGTACCCCAGAAAGTGGTCATTTCCTGATTCTTTTGAGTCCCTGAGCTCTTTCTCAATACCTACGGTACATCTGCAGGCAGATTATGGCAAGAATGTTATAACTCCACAGGCATTAATGGAGGAAAGTATTTTGCTAGCTTGCATTATACCTCTTTCCAGTGAAATACTATTTTAAAAATAACTTCAGGTTCGGTGGGTGTTGGAGGAAGCGGTTAGGACCCCAGTTCTTAATCTTGAAACTGCAGTTTGCACCTGCAGTAAAACATGTTGCTGAAATGTAGGTGTCACTCCAGGTTGCACTTTCATATGGAGAGGATCCGGCAGCGAAGAGCGACTCCTGTGACTACAGAACTGTGACCCGTGTAGGAAAAGAGGGCAAAAAGCAAGATGGGGTATGGGAAGGGAGATAAAGGAAAGACAGAGCTGCAAAGTGAGAAACGCATGGTGGGAGGAATAGAGCTGATGTACAGGAAAAGGAGAAGGCGCAGAGGAGTGGAAGGATGTTAAACCAGCAGAAAAAGTGCAGGTTTGCATTGCAGCCCTCCAGGAGGCCAGAGCCAGGGCCCTGCAGTGCCAGGTGCTGTCGAACATACTCCAGGGACGGTCCAAGGCTGCAAGTTGCGCT
>NW_009220152.1:81669-83845 GCF_000690835.1 Fulmarus glacialis | reverse complement strand
GGGGCATGGCGCCCCCCCCCCGCCAGGGCCAGGCTGGGGTCTGCGCAGGGAAGGGCGGGGGAGGTGTTTTGCCAGCCTGTGGGACTGTTGTGCTCCCAGTGACGCTGATAATGGGATCAAGGATCAGGATGGGATTTCCCCCTCGCCTCAGGGTGGCAGGCACGTTTTTTGTTGTTCTCAGCACCCTGGAGCAAGACTAGCTTCTAAGGATCATCAGAGCATTTTCCCCTGATAATTGTTAAGAGCTGTTAAAGAGCGTACGGTGGCTTGCGATGAGAGCAGGAGGCGTGGGGTGGGGTGGGTGGTTTTTTTTTTTATTCTCCTGCATTTTCTGTCTGGTGGTTACCTGTGATGGTCCCTCCACAGTGGTTCCTGTGCAGCAGGCAGTGTGGGGCACCCTGAAGGGCTGTGGTGGATGAGTCTGGAGCAGTCCCTGGGCTGTGGTGTCTGTGTCGTGAGTGAACAGGTAATTTCATTTCAGCCTTACCAAGCAGTTCGTTCACTGGCATATCTGAGACCCAAACTCCTAACTTAGTTTTTTTTCTTCCTTTAAAACTTAAAGAAGTAGAAAAGTGGAGAAGCAGGAAGTATACTGAAGCCCTTGCAGACTCCTGTCTGCTGGAGACTGGCCCAGATTTCATCGTGCTTCAGTGTTTTCTTACTACTCATATACTTGTAAAGGCATGCTGAGAAGTCCTCTAAGGGACAGAGAATCTGCTGACATGAGTGCAGAGGATGGTCCTTCCTCTCACTGTCTTACTCTCAAGTCCAAAAGGCTCATAGACTTCAGGTTTTGACTGCAGTAGGTCCCCAATCCAAGCTCCCTTGCTACTAGGGAGGGGATGAAGAAGAGACTGTAGTGCTAAGTACCTGCATTTTACCTTGACGTTTGGAGCCAGCTCTGTGACCTGAGCTGCAGCGGATAAGCTATAGTCCCTGCAGGCAGCACAGGAGCTGCAGAGATCCTTGGTGATCATAGCACAGGCGTCTTCTCTTCCTGCTGTAGCCCACGGCATTCAACTGGTGATACAAAGCATACGGCAGACTGGGTGAGATTGATGGGGTGACATTACTGGTATCTTTGACTCAGCTGGTTGGAACATACTGGACAGTAATGCCTTTATCTTTGAATCCCTTTGTTATACAAATGGCTGATTAAAAAGAAAGAAAACTGCTTGCAATCAAATGTTGTAGCAGAAGTTTGGTTTTGGTGGCTAAATCCACTTTTTCAGTGTTTCTAGCCAAGCAGTGAGGCATGGGATGACTTTTCTTACTGCTCTAGCTAGAACTGGACAAACCCCAGTCATTTCTGCAGATGCTGCAGACCCTTCATGCTGCCAACACTCGCTGTTTTCGCATCTGCTCCATTCTTATTTCAACAGCTAAACAAAAGTCTGATTTTAAGCAGAGATTGGTCCTCACCCAGTTGTTCTCACCTTTGCATTGTGGTAAGGACAGCTAGTTTAGAGGCAAGCTCCTTCCAAAATCCTTCTGCTTGTTTTGATGCCCAAAGAGGGGGCTATGCTCTTCTGAAAACGCCGACAGCCTGCTGCACTACGGCATGGTGGCGTGGCTGGGAAAGTGGTACCTTAAAGAAGCTCTTCCTTCCTTCTGGCTCGTGCTCTGTCTCGGTGCAGCAGGAGAACTTTCCTCCTCTGTTTACTGTTGGTCGCTCAGAGATCATCACTTACATCACTTTCACATAGGCTTTACTCTGGGCAGATAAGCAGTGATAAAAGAGCTTGTTTTATTTCGGTGCCTTGACCCGAGTGATTCACTCAAATAATCTGATGGCGCCTAGAAGGCATGATTAAATAGCTATGATTGATTAAACAGCAATGATGGCTCCAGCTCTACATTGCATGGACATTTCTTTGTGCTTTTTAAATCCTGGCCCTTGTTGATAGCTGGTGTGTTATCTAAACTCTCTTTCACGGGAGTTTGCCAAAGTGCATAAGAGTCCATCTGAGAAATGCTGTGCTTGGGTCATTTTTTTAGATCATGGGTGCAGTGAAGAAACAGCTTGTCCAGTTCTAAATATACTGTCCTTGACAGACGTGAAATAAGCCCACTGATTAAAATAGCTGCCTAGTTCCCAGTTCAAGATCTTACTGTATAACATCAGTGTTTGGCTGCCCTTCTGATAAACTTGGAGAAGGACCGATTTCCATTTTGC
>NW_009220152.1:18260-81630 GCF_000690835.1 Fulmarus glacialis | reverse complement strand
ATGCACTGATTCTAAGAATTTCTAAACAAGATCCACTGCATTGCGAATGGCAGCGGGAGCTGCAATTTATGGGGAGATTACTTGGTTAAACGTAGCCTGAAGGAATGAAAAATGAGCAGTCCAAAAAAGAAATTTGTTGAATATCTTGGCAGTGAAATTGAGCGGCCTGATTTATGAGCGATACCGAATTATCTTTCCGCAAACAGATTTCTGAGAGCGATTTTTCAACCCGTGTCCTTTGGAGGGGCAGGTCTTGGTGAGATGTACGGTTGTACCTATTGCTCGTGAAATGTGATGGGACAGGCTCTCTTTTTCTCTATACGGCTAGGTGGAGGGCTTGGTAGACCATCAGCCGCCGTTAGAGGGGTGCTGGTGCTTTCTTACCTTCAGGCCTTCCTCGGCTGGTGGCTGTAGAGGGCAGGAAGGAGGGCTGGCCGCAGGAGTGCAGACCCTGGGGGTCCCCACTGCAGAGGGGGACAGTGAACTGCGGGGGGACGGAGATGCCAGAGGTCCCTGCTGAGGCTGAACAGGTGTCTTGCGGGTTCAAGACCAGACTGGGGAGATCAAAAGGCCTTTTGATCCCTTTGCTATGGCATGCACTGCCAGAGGGGACAGTGACCGGTGGGGTGGCTCCCCCTCTAGGTGCCACCCCCAGACACACACACACGTGGCTGGCGTAGCCTGGGACAAGTGACCATGAGGCTGCAGGGGTTAGAGGTAACGAGTCCCAGCCAATGTGTGTAAAGGCTGTGGATGGAACCATGGCTTTATTGGAGCCTCTAAGACTTCTGCTGTTGCCTTCAGTGGAATCCCTAATTTTCCTGTGATGATTTTTGCATGCGTATATGCACCGGCATACATGTATATGTGAATCCAAGAGCCTCACAAAACTGCTTTCCATTGGCAAAGCATCCCGTAGGCGCCAGTTCCTCTGAAATTTTCCATTCAGCTATCTGCACAAATTTAATACTGCGTATGTCTCCAGGAGTCTTGTTTTTGCCCATGTGAAGCTAACTGTCTATAATGAAGTCATGAGTTATTCGCCTAAAATAAGAACTCAGACTTCAAAATAAGAAACCCAAAACCAAACCCACAGCTATTTTTTTCAAGTTCTAAAAAAAATCGTATTTCCTTTTTAAATGAATCTCTCACCACTTAGTATGAACTTGCAGTTCTGAAAGACACAGAGAGCTTTTTCCAGCAGATGCTAAACCTGAAGTCAGTGGAAGATCTAAGCAAGTGGTTAAAGGTGAGCATGTGCTTAGGCGCTTGCTGAACTGGGACAGAGCATTCAGTGTTTTCCTGAGTTGTATCTTATGTTTCAAAGGAAGGACCTTTGTTTTGCCAAACGGTTCATTTCTATTTTGCTACGCTCTGAGAGCTCAGGATAATCCCATTTGCAGAGAAGCAGAGAGGAGGGAAGGCTACACTTGGGAAAAGCTGTTTTCAGTAGCTCTGTTTTCTCTAACCCCATTTTCCTAATTATGATCAGCTAATGCTGACGGACTGGTTCACAGAAATTAAACCCCATTATATGGTACAAAGAAGTCAATGAGGCCTGGAGTCGGACCCTACTTTAACATAAGTAAAATAAAGATCCCCTGTGGCTTTTAATTCCTTTTTATTTAGTTACTTAATTGAACCTGCACTGTTCTTCCTTTGTAATTGATTACCACACAGAAAAAGTAATGAAACAGAAAACTTTATTTTCTCTCCAGTGATTTTTATGGTTATCATGGAAATGTTTTTACTGCTTCCTTTTGGGACATAAAAATTCTCAATATAGACAAAGGGAAATCAATGTTAGTTAATTGAAGGCATTTACATGGTTGGAAGATTAAAAGTTGGGTTTGGTGTGGTGTGGTTTTTTTTTTTTTTTCTTGTAAGTCAGCTCAGATTTTTTCAGAATGAGAATTAATCTGGCATTTTATTGTCCCTTTCTTTTTTTCAAAGCTGAATCTACAAAGTTTGGGGACTTGGTTGAAAACCCACCGAAACCAAATGGGAATCGTTCCATCTAATTCAGTGGCTTTGGATCATGCTTTAGAAGCACATATTCAAGACATGTTTATATATGTATACACACACAGAGATGCCTATATGCTCCACATGTCATTTGTCATAACTGGGATTAGTCTCTGAGCAAGATAAGGAAGGAAAATTTGTTGAGTTTTTTTTTCCGGATTTAAAGAAAAGCTGATGTTAATTCCCCAATTCTATTATTTCCTTTAAATCTCATTACTCACACTTCTCTGTTTCTTTAGTTTGTGAAGCTTGGTTTTCTTCATTTTGTACATGTTCCTCCTTCTCCTCTTCTGCCTTTTTATTTGGGTGTCTTGCCTACCTTTGGCAGGGCAAGGGTCTTGTGGACACAGTTCACCCGGTACCCAGCACTGCACCCAGCTTCCCTACCCTTCGTGAAGCTATGGGTATTTCTTGATGATGCACAAAGCTGGCTGAAAGTTAAAGGACTCAAGTCTGAAAGTCTAAAGGAGTTGCCAACTTTCCCCACCCCTTGCCTTTGTGCATACAGCTTTTTGCCTTGAAGCAATTTTAATAAAGACTATGTAACAACATGGTGTTGGCATAGCATGAGCAACATTATTCCATCTGTTTCTAGGGAAAATGTAAAAACATGTGTTAGTATAACATTAAGGTTTCAATTTTCAACAGTTAAAAATCAGGCAACACTGAAGTTACAGACTGCTTTTCAAAGCTATTTAGTGATTTTCATTGCCTTTGTTTTTTTGGAACACGCCTTTATTTGAAAAGCTTTGAGCACCCATCTTTGGAAACGAAGGCTCTGTTAGCTATTTCAGTTTGGGCAGCCAAATTCATTGCGTTCTGTTGATAGTGTTGCAGAGCTGATATTTTAAAAAGTACTCAGTCTGTCACTGTAGAGATGAATGAGGGCTGTAAAACTGTATTTGTAAACATTCATCTTAACTTATATGAGAATTAACCTTACAGGTGGAGGGCTTGAGCATGCTAACTTTAATATTTTGCCAAACTCAGATCGGTATAAAAAAGAGATTTAAAGGGAATATTAAGTGCTTTTCTGAATCAGGGCTTTACCACCTTTTTTTATTTGATTTTTTGTGTGAATAATTATAAAGATACATCAGGCAGCATTTTAACTAAACATCACATTTTAAACAGTGATGATTGAATATCCTGTCAGTGCAATTGTGGTTATTTGTGCCAAAAGTCTCATTTTAAAAGTTATGCTGGTACAGCCAGGAAACAAAGCAAGGCAGCATGTGGCTTCCTGGCATTCGTACCTAGTAAGAACAGCTTTCACTGTCAGTGCTGCAAACTCAAAACAATGTTCACAGGGAGATATCCGTCGACACAGAGCAGTATTGAGCAAAGGTATGATCCTGTACAAACAAGTGATCAAGAAGTGAAGAAGAAAAGGTGCTTTGCTGGACCTGGTACTATGAACAAGGAAGAGCTGGTTGGAGACATGAAAGCTGGAGGCAGCCTTGGCTGCAGTAACCATGAGATTGTGGAATTGAAGACCCTAAGAGGAGGGAGCAGGGCAAAAAGCAGGACCACAGCCCTGGATTTCAGGAGAGAAAAATGCAGCCTCTTCAGACATCTGCTTGGAAGAATCCTGTGGGATATGGTCCCAAAGAGAAGAGGGGTCCAGGAGAGATGGGTGCTCAGGAAAGGACCATCCCAAAGAGTAGAAAATGAAGCAAAAGTGGCAGGAGGCCTGTAGGGATGAGCAAGGAGTGCCAAACTGAATGCAGACGTCAAAGGAAGCGTATGGTGTTGAAGCAGGAGCAGGTGACCCAGGAAGAGAGTAGAGATGCTGTCCAAACTTGCAGGGATGGTGTTTAGGAAAGCCAAGGCTGACCTGGAGTTGAAACTGGTAAGGCATGTGAAAGGCAACAAGAAAGGATTCTGCAAGTTACACAAACAGCAAAAGGAGGACTAGGGAACTAGTGGGCCTGCTGCTGAGTGGCATAGGGGAACTGGTGACAAATGACGTGGAAAAGGCCAAGGTACTCAATGCCTGCCTTCCTTAGTCTTTACTAGGAAAATCATCTTCCAGGAATCTGAGACCCCTGAGACCAGAGGGAAAATCTGGGCCTAGGAAGACTTGCCGTCAGTGAAGGAGGATGAGGTTAGGGAGCACTTGAACAAACTGGATGTACACAAGCCCATGGGGCCTGACGTGATGCACCTATGGGGCTGAGGGAGCTGGCTGATATCATTGAGAGGCCACTCTCAATGATCTTTGGATGGTCATGGTGACTGGAGAGAGATTCCTGATGACTGGAGCAGAGCAAATATCCCTCCATCTTCAAGAATGACAAGAAGGAAAATCTGAGGAACTACAGGCTGGTTGACCTTAGTCCCTAGGAAGGTGATGAAGAAAGCATTTCCAAATGCATGAAGGATAAGAATGTGATTGGGAACTATCAGCATGGATTTAGGAAGGGGAAATCTTGCTTGACCAACCTAATAGCCTTCTACAATGACATGACTAGTGTGGTGGATGAGAGGAGAGCAGTGGATGTTGCTTACCTCAACTTTAGTAAAGCCTTTGACATTGTCCCCTGTAACATCCTCATAGACAAGCTGACAAAGTAGGGGTTAGATCAGTGGACAGTGAGGTGAATTGAAAACCAGCCAAACGACCAGGCCCACAGGGTTGTGATCAGTGGCACGAAGTCCAGCTGGAGGCAAGTAACTAGTGCTGTACCCCAAGGATCAACGCAGGAACAATACTGTTTAACATCTTTATGACCTGGATGATGGGACAGAGTGCACCTTCAGCAAGTTCACAGATGATACTGAACTGGGAGGAGTGGCTGATACACCAGAGGGTTGTGCAGCCATTCAGAGGGACCTCAACAGGCTGGAGAAATGGGCAGAGAGGAGTTTCATGAAGTTCAACAAAGGGAAATGCGAAGTCCTGCACCTGGGGAGCAACAACCCCAGGCACCAGTACATGCTGGGGGCCAGCTGGCTGGAAAGCAGCTTTGCAAAGAAGGACCTGGGGATCCTGGTGAGCAACAAGCTGACTATGAGCCAGTAGTGCACCCTAACGACAAAAAAAGGCTAGGAGCATCCTGGGCTGCATTAGGAGGAGTGTAGCCAGCAGGTTGGGGGAGGTGATCCTTCCCCTCTAGTCAGCACTGGTGAGGCCACACCTGGAGTACTGTGTCCGGTTCTGGGTTGTCCAGTTAGAGAGAGACCTGGACATACTGGAGAGAGTCCAGTGAAGAGCCACAGGGGTGATTATGGGACTGGAGCATCTCTCATATGAGGAAAGGCTGAGGGGGCTGGGTACATTCAGCTTGAAGAGAAGGCTCAGAGGGGATCCTATCCATGTGTGTAAATACCTGATGGGAGGGAATAAAGAGGGAACCAAACTCTTCTCAGTAGTGCCCACTGACGGGACAAGAGGCAATGGACACAAATTAAAAAGAGGAAGTACCATCTGAACAGGAGGAAACACTTTTTTACTGTGAAGGTGGTCAAACACCGGCACTAGTTGCCCAGAAAGATTGTGGAGTCTCCATCCATAGAGATACTCAAAACCCAACTGGACACAGCCCTGGGCAACCTGCATTAGCTGACTGTGCTTGAGCAGGGAGGCTGGACAAGATGACCTCCAGAGGTCCCTTCCAACCTCAACCATTCTGAGATTCTGTGATTTGCTAGTCTCCTATTTAAATAATTGACAGTTCATAGATTAGAAAAGATACCGTACAACAGATGAGTCACCACACATCGTGGTTGTTAAATTTTTAACGGTAAAGTAGGAAGTTCAGAACAACAGTAGTTTGAAGGTTTTTTTGTGAAAGCTCTTTAATTAGTATTTCTAAAGAACAAAGTCATATTGTGAATGATCCATTAACAAAACTTAGATTAAATGTGTAATAACTATGATTAATGATTCAAGAAACTCTGCTACTGCTGGTTTTGTATGACTGTGTACTAGCATCTATGGCCTTTGGTTTGATCCCCAGTCTCCAGCAGAAATTGATTGAATTCAAGTGTCTGACTCCTGCAAAAGTATTTGAAGTTTTCCATAACAGTTAAATAGTTCAAGGCCTCTTTCATGTTCATCCTTGGAGTGTTATTGTATTAAGTTCCCCCTAAAAAAAAAAATCCATCTTTTTAATAGCTATTACACAAAAGTAGCGGAGAAAGAAACTTCTTTTAGAAAAGAAGAGATATTTATGCTAGGTATGCATAACACACTCGACTTAGAGCAACCACAAGTAAATGTTATCACATCATGTGGTGTGTGCAATACATTCAATATAGATTGTACTGCTTATCCAAAACCTTTAGGTAGCATGAGGTTCTGAGGTGGTTTTGATGGTGGTGGTGGCAGTGGCAGCAGGGGGATTGTTGGTATTTTACCTTTTTTATTTTCTTCTGGGTGTTAAGATAATTTACTGTGAATGCCATAGTAAACCATAGTGAGAGAGAGAAAAACATGATTTTACGATGGCTGCTCTGCTGTCTGATATGGTTTCTTGCAAATAAATCCAAGCACATGCTAAGAAGCAGCCTCTCTGTTCCTCCTTACCTTTTTTGTGAACATGGCTCCACTTGTGCTCCCCGACACCGAGTGCACGTGAGTTGGCGGCATCCCCAGCAGCTCTGGGCAGGCCTTCTGAGACCAGGGTGGACCTGCTCCCAGCCCTTGGCAGCGCTCCTCCACGAGGGAGGCCCCAGGGGACCCTTCACATCCCCCGACCGCTGCAACGGGCTGCTCTCAAATCTGCATTTTTTTTTTCATGAGGTGTGACTCATCAGAGTCATCTAGCTGCGACCTCTTAAAAATGGCTTTTCTAAGAGCCATAGAAACCACAAGATCCCATTACAAGCTGCTTCATTTTTGGTGACTAATGGAAGGTCAGCAGTAATCAGACAAGAGGAAATTCTTAACTCTTTCTCAGATTCCATTTTTCTCTTTAGTAAAAGCAAAGCTCACCAATAAATGAAATTCAGGTCAGATGGGTATTCTTTGTACATGCTGTGCCAGTGCCTGGTTAGTTGACAGAAGACTGCCAAATATCTGTTCAAGTTTCTTGGTTTTTCTTCCCGCAAAAACTGTTTGCCCCTTGTAAGATATCTCAGCTATTTCAAAGGTCTCAAAACAGCTTCTTTTTCTTTTTCATTCCCATTTGCGAGTTTATAGATCATATAAGTGAAAGTGGTAAGGAGCAAAGTATGAAGGTTGCAGACCAGATCCCTGAGCAGATAAGCAGACCTTCACGGCCAGACAATAGAGCAAGCCGGTGAAGTCAGTGTAGCCTGGTTCTGCAGTGAAAATTGCAGAGCTGGGACTCAGGAGGTCTCACTCCTTAATTTAATTGTAGCGAATAAAGAAATGAAGAGGGCAAGAGGGCAAACAGACACAGAAACACACTTTTGAGCTTACAAAGAAAGTTAAGCTGCATGTGCTGTTGGCCCTATTAGTGTAATTGATTCAACATAGACCAACTTTCAGACCTACGCAGAGCTCTTGTAAAATTAATGTGAGCAGTATGCTGAAAAATGTAGAGGCATGGGACACGTAAGCAAAGACTGGGACTAAACTTACAGTTGACAGGATGGGCAATGCATGACTGGGAGGTGGTGGGCTGTGGAGCATCATGTGCACTTTAATTATCAAGTGTTTTTTAATGTCTGTTGGGGGCCTATCCAACTTAGGACGATTATATACATATGCAAGTCTGCAGTGTAATGGGCTCTGCATTGTGCTTAATACTGAAGGAGGACTATTGCTGGGGTCAGAGACCTACCCAGCCAAAGCTTCACTAAGCGTCCCTGAAGTCAGCATAAGCATGTGTAATATAATGCAAAGGACCTTTGTGTCATATTTTTCTGCCTCTTTTCCCATATTGCTTTCTCCATATTGTTATATCCGTTTTCAGCTCAGTGCAGGCCTGAGGGATAATGGCAGATGACTCATGGACCGGACACCAGTGGCAACATATTTACCCCGTGTCTGTTGGCCGAGTGCTACTGACCAAAATCAATGGCTCTACCTCAAGTGTCTGGTCTTACTTGGATCTACTTGAGAAATGGCAGTTCTTCTTCTTCGCCACATTTTCACCTTATGAAGTCTCCAAGAGTGTGCCACTGATGGCTTACCTCGCCCACAGGGGTGAACAGATTTTAGGGAAGCTCTGAACAGCACAGGTAAGTGGGGTGATTTTATTTTTTGAGTTCTTCATTTGCCTTTGTATAGAAAACTTCTAAAAATGGCTTATAATTGTAGGTGAGGAGATAACTGTGTTAGGGACAAATGGACGCCTGTGCAGTTCCTCCCAGCCACAGCCTGGAGGAATTTAGGAAGCTGTGTAACCACAGGGATGTTTCTTTTCTACCTCAAGTAGCTGGTGCCATTATAGGATTCATTTTCTGGAATTTGGCCAAAAACTGTTCTAAGAACTTTCCCTATGGCAAGGACAAAGAGCAGGGAGGCTTTTAATACTCACCCCCGAACCTTACGGGTACTGAAGTGGGAGGACCCTATAATTCAGAATGAGGCATGGGCTCCCCATTAGCCACACAGTATTGTGCCTGGCCTCGGGTCACCCGGAGAGGTCCTCGCCAGGCAGCATTGCCCCAGGTCCAAGAACCAGCTCACCCTTCCACACCTGGTGCCACAGCCAGCAGGGTCACCAAACTGGAGAGGTCTTGTGGATACTGCGGGAAAGCTAGGAGTCCCGAGCATCGTTTCCTGTAGCATCACTTTGTACGGATTCCCGCTTCGGACTGTATAGAAGCGAAGGCTGTGCCGTCTCCAAGGACACACATGATGAAACTCAGAGGCTTCTTCTCAGGTGGCTGCATCTTCAAACAAGCTGACTAAATGAAAAGAGCATTATCAGAAGGTCTGAGTCCTTTGGAGGTCCAGCTCAGTCATGCTGCTTAGTATCTATGTACCTGTCACTTTGCTTTAGTTTCATCAAGTAAGGAAAGGTGATGAAAACCAAGGAAATGAGCTAAAGTGACCCATGCTGGATAAATTGAACGTAGTGACAGACTAAAGGCAAGGGCAGGCTTCCCTGACTAGAGCAATACACAGCTAATGGATGTGATGAAATACACAAATGCCTCTGTCCTATGGATTTTATTGGAGTTAAGATGTTTCCTGCCTGTGGCAAGTGATGGGAAGAGATTTTTTCAGGTTTCTTATTGTAAAATCTTTCATAATGCAGACGTCTTCTGCATGGTCTTCAGTACCAGCAAAATAGGTGTCTCTTAGAAGCCTTAGAGAGAACCATAGAACATTTAAACAAGTAATGACTAACACCATTCTCTTCTCTTTATGTTGTTATTGATCCTCTTAATGGCCCTCATTTATTGACTTATTTTTGCAGTACTAGGGGAGCATTGACTGGGCATTTCTTAATATTTTGGGTCTAGACGTTATTTGGCTAAAGATGAATGTAGTTATACTTTCATTGGCTTGCTTCTGTTGTTTTGCTTTTCACTGGCTGGGAATTTCCTATAAGAAAATCATCAAAGTAATTCTGTCCCACACTGTGGTGATGAGTCCCGAGGAGAAAAGTAGGCTGCGTCATTTTTAGTACAGAACAGAAAGACTTAATCTGGGGATGCCCAAAGACATGCCAGGCTGCACTAGAGGTAGAATTCATCCACTCAAACCCAAGAGTTAAAAGGGGCTTCAAGTTTCTGTGAAACAAAGCTTAGATACTACAGTCAGCGTTTTGCCTGGCTTTGGAAGTAACTTCTGACAAAGTCAATGTGACATACTGTGCAGTGAACCGTATATCACAGTATCCATTCAAATCCTAGTGCAAATACTGAGTATTTGAAGATTTGAAGTAATTGACATCCTGTCAGGAGCAGAAATAGGGACAGCATCAACACAGAGAATATGAATTGGATCTTTTCCTGGGACATTGATTTACGGGCTTCAGATTGGAACATCAATAAAAGTGACTTAAAAATGGCCTCACAATGAAGGAATAATTTTTGTTGGAACAAAGTGTATGTGTCAGTGTATACCTAACACATATAGCAGCTGATTGGAAGATAATCAGATGAAAAGATTGATGTGAAGATCAGGTAAAATCTAACTTCTTGCCTAGCCATCTTACGCAAATGAAACATAATAATCCAGAGACTATTTTAAACAATTATTTCCTGAAATCCTACCTTGCCTTGACCTTTTCAAACTTGCCATTAATGTAAAAATGTGGAAAGTTAACTCATTAGGATTCTGAATATCAAATTTTACCTTGGCCTTTCAGGTGGGTCATGCAAGAAAATTGTACATGACTCTAAGGACTACTGCAATAAAATGTAACACAAGTCCAGAGTGAATATGTAAATTTTTGAGATATAATATCTCACGAGCTGCTGTACATTGGCACTCATCAGCTGCTACCTGAAGAGCAGGTTTGATGGGCATTTGCTTAAGATCCTGAGGTTATTCTAGACAGAAGCACCAGACACAGGTGAACCAAAGCTGTCCTAAGATATTCAAGAAGCAAACCCATTAAAGACTGCAGGTGTGCTCTGTCCATCTGTGGCTTGGCAGAATATATAACTCAACACCACCTGAAGCTGACACAGTGTAAGTGCTCGTTGGAAGGACTGGCACATATGAGGTCATTTTGGCTTTCCCTGCAAACACCTGTCGTACAACATGCACAATGAACTGGACAGAGATTTTTTAGTCTTGTGAAGTGCAAAAGGAGAACAGACATAGAGATGTGCATGAGAAAGATATTTTTCACTCTAGGTGAGAGAGTGTTAGACAGGAAAGAACTATAAAGTTATTGTTTATTGAGAAGTTTGCATGCTGTGTATTTAAGTGGATGCTGGAAATGATAAAATCACGCTCTCCTCCCCTTTTTAAAAATAGTAATAAAAAATAGTTCAGCTGCAGAAATTTTAGCACCAATTGAGTACCGGGTATTAGCAGCATACTTCTGCACTGAATCCCACTACCTCTGTTGCATTGGACAAACTGGGAGTGTACTTTCTCTTTTTGCAGAGAAAGAGCATGGTTTACTCTCCTGCTTTTGCTTGACTGACTAACAGGTGAATTCAGAGTGAACAGATCAGCTCAGGAATAAGGAGGACCTAAAGAGATCAAAATAAAAGTAAGTGTCAATGTTCACAAATTTATTTGTAAAAAAAGCCTATGAACATTCTCAGTGCTCCTGGTTACTGAAAACCCCATTTTGTAATCTGGCCGAAGTGAGCTTCAGGCTGTGCTCCTCCAGCCACAAACAGGTATCTTCTTTGGAGAGGACGTAAACTTACTCATGGGAACAATGCAGAATTTTTTTCCCCACTCTTAACTTTATTTAGTGTGGAAAATTTGGCCCTAAGGATTACATTTAGTGTTCAATTGGTTTAGCAATAGATGGGGATTTGAATGCTGATGTAAGTCATTTAAACAGGTGCCACGTCATATTAATTGCAAACAAAAGGTTTGCTGCACCACCTATCTGGTTGCATTAGTCAAAGTTAATGAATTATTTATTTGTTAAGATACGTCCTCTAGCATCTGCACATTCTGCTGGAAACAGTTCAGATGGCAGCTTGGGCCCTTCAACTCAGCGGAAGCATAAATCTGGCCGTCACCAGTGGAGGTGGGAAGCACAGGAGAAGGGTACTGGGACAAGTTTTCTGTGCTGTTATTTTCCCAACCCTTTTAACAATTTCCCCCTGTGTCGGACTGCGGCACTATCTGATCAGTCTTCTGCACCCTTATCCTGCTATCAACCCGGCAGGCTGAGTCCCTCCAGTCAACAGCCTTACCTACTGTCACCTATACACAATCTACAATTTTTCTCTGGTTTACTGTGTGCTTCTTTTGCATTTCTGCAAAGTTAACCGATTTGTGATCCTAATTTTAAGTGAGTGCTTAAATCTTGGTCGTTAGGCCATGCTTGGAGAAAGGGAAGAGGGATAGGTTACCGAATATTCTCTAACACCTTTCTGAATTTGGCCTGCGATAGTCTTCAAACCTACAGTCGTCCAGGGTTTATTTACCACGAATATTAACAAAGCCGGCAAGTCTGTCCAGTTATATTGCTCTTTATAAAGCCTCTGCCGTTTGTTGTTTGTTTCCTTCGGCATTTAGCAGATTCCCGGATACTTTTTGCTATTTTCTCATTTCCCCTTGTATCCCCAAGACCCCAGGGCAGAGCCCTCCTGTCCTAAAGGAGGCCTCCACCCTCGCTGTGGCAGGGGAGATGTGAGCCGGGGGAGGCATCTGGCAGGGATAAAAGCAGGAAAATAACACACAGAGGAAGAAATTGCATTGAACAGGAGGCCACCGGGGTGCCCTTATTGCACCCGCCTGTACTGCTCCACTCTCTCCTCTGCGTTTCCTCATGAGGAATCTGCTGCATAAAGACCAAGGTAAGAGGAGATGAAGAAACCTCTGACTGCACTGGAGCAAAGAAGCGGTAGCACTGAGTTTTACTGAGAAGATGGGGAAAGCCCATGGTACAGAGGAGGAGGTAAAGGCAGTAGAGGATGTCCAGGTGCTGCCCTGCAGAACAGGAGACTCCTAAAGCTGCCAGTCCTACAATAAGAAAAAGTTCAGTCGTAGCAGAACAGGGCCAAAGACTTTTTAAAAAAAAAAATGTTCAGACTAAAATGGCCGGAGAGCGTGCCTCCAGTCCCCTGTGAAGTTAATGACAGCCGATGACGCCAGTGATAGGCAGGACCAAGCCAGTGCCATATGCATCCTGGGCGAGGGATGCTATCTTCTTCTCCTTGGTACTGGGCAGGGGGTAATCCGGCCTGGCGGTCTGTGTCTCTCACAAGTAACACTGATGGTACCGGTGTCTGATCAGGGATGTTGTATTTGCCACAACTTTCAGGAACGTGCTCTCTGCTCAGGGGAGGGAGCGAGGGCAGACGTTTGTCAGGCGATCTCGGAGATACTTTCAAGCAGGGTGTCCTGGGCCCTCCCTGATTTGTCTCTTGATGTGTTCTACGCCCTGTGTGCGAACGGAAAAGCTGTTGTGCTTTTAAATGGCTGTCTGTAATTTGGTCTGGGCTTTGGGAGGGATCTTAGGGTCTTCTTTGGGTCTTAGGCTCTGAGAGCTGAGCCTAGGGTCACAGGTCCTCTGCAGTGTTGCCCCACAGGCTTGACAGAATGAGGAGCACCAAAACCAGGTTTTGTTACCAAAGCAAAAATGCCTCTTGGTGCATGCGTACAACCACGTCTATTTGTACGTAGAGCCTTGTCAGACCGAAGATGTCACTTTGCAGACTGCCGGGGGGGGTAGTACCCCTGGACTGCTGTCTGTGTGCAGTGCGAAGCTGTCACCCTGTCGGTGTGACGCTGGTTTGCACGCTGTTGTCAGGTTGCTCCTGTCTCACCATCATTCATTTCCATGAAAGCATGTGTGTGCTAAAAGACATATATGGGGACAAGCAGGTGTATGTACATGCATGCCATCCACTGCTCATGTGGTACAGAGCATCCTTTAAAAGGCAGGTCACACTTCATAATTAATATTGAAAGTCTTTATTAGTAGGAAGTGATTAGAAGCACAGTTTGGTATAAATTTGGCTTTATTCAGTAATTCACATTCCTAAAAGTGTTTAATTCCTTAAGACTCCGCTTGCTCCATTTCGGATTTTATAGTACCAAATACAAACGAAAACTTTTATTCCATTGCGTGGCTGTTTGCAGCCCTACAGTCTGATTTTTCTAGACCAGCCTGGACAATTGTTTGCAGTACAAGGCAGGTGGACACAAGTGGATGAAGAAATAGGGATGGGATGGAATATGCAGGATGTGAGCATTCCCTTGTCCAGAGCTCAGGACAGGACTTGGGAGATGCAAGCAAAACTCTGGTAACAGTGGGTCATTCAATGTAATGGCAAATGCTTTCATTTTTCAGCTCCAAACTGTACACTGTGTTGTCGTTTCTAAGACCATGGAAGAGATGAATCAGGCCAAAATCATCCAAAATCACACAATGTGCTTATCTTTTGTTGGAGCCCTTGGAAGTAGCCCATGGACCACAGAAGTTGAAACAAATTAATTTTAGAGATTGTCTTTCTTCTTTGAGTTTCCTGACTTCAGAAGTGAGCAGGATTTTATGATGTCTTTCACATGCGAGTGCTCTGGGACTTCATTTACTAATGCTTTTAATAAGGTTTTGATCTTCAAGTGAAAGTCCGGTAGAATGACAAGTGACTGCAATTAGTAAAGCAAAATCATGTCTCATTTTAATGTTCAGTTCTTCGACTTGGCTGTTAGGATCATGTATGTAATTCTCACTTGTCTCTACCGATATTTGGACTCAGAGGAGAAGGTTGCAGCCTGATGAGCAATGCAATGACTGCTTACCATTTGGTTTCTTCACAGAGATTGGATGTGGCAGCATCTTGTTGTCATGATTATTGCCTGAACCAGCTAGGAAGTTAAATATTTCATTATGATGATTTTGATACTTGCACTGATCTCCTGTGGATTCATAATTGAAGACATCACAAAACAAAACAAACCTCCCCCAAAACAATTGTGTGTGTCTAAATCACCTACATATGTTTCTTGTTCCCAGTTATGCACGGGTTTCTTTTTAATATAACTCTTGGCATGACAGAAACCATGCTGGTGACATTATTGGTATTGTTGGCCTAGAATGTTTTCAATAACACAGAGTTTGTTGGGACAGAGCGTGAATTAGTTGTCAGTTCTTGAGAAGTCAAAATTTAATTGCTGATCAAATGTTTAAAATATGACTAGTATTAGCGACAGCTTTCCATATAAATTTTTTCTTGTGACCATTAGGCAAGAAGCCAAAAACTGGCAGCGTGGCAGCTCTGCTCAGCAGCAGCAGTTTGGAAGTCAGCTCCAGGCTTCTATTCCGGACTGAAATTCTCATGTTTTCCAGATTTTTTTTTTTTTTTTTTTTTTTTTCATTTTGGCAGGAAAACCTGAAAATAAGTTTAGGCCAACCTGAAATAAATCTTTCCCCCATTCTATTTTTCCAGGACAGTTGTCAAGCTGACAAATCAGTTATTACACAGCTCTATCTATTATGTTCCATATAAATCTATAGTTCCTACCAGATTTTCCTCCATCACGCCACCTGCTTTCATGGGCATTGTAAAATGGGCATGGAATCAAAGCATTTTTTGCAGATGTCTCTGCAAAGAAGTGGGCTTTAACCTGTGAAACCATAGAATAAGCAAGAGTAAACCAAAGTAGAAATTTTTACTGAGTTCAGCTCCAAACATATTGTACTTTTACAGATGAACCTATCCTTCCTTCCTGTTTGTGTTGAGATTATCAGCCCATCAGTACTCTTCTTTCCTTCTTCTGACTTGCACATGCCTCTCTTGACAATGTAGTGTGCAAACCGATTAGTCACGCTCCACTGAAGTACTGTTAATCTAATAGATAGGTCACTGTTAGGTCAGGGAAAGGGGAGGAGAAACAGAGATTTACTGTGGGAAGAAACACCAGCGCTGTACAGGAGCCCACTGGTGATGGGCAGTCAAGGGCAGTGATGCTTTCCACTCCATCGGCACACCAAGGTCAGAACTTTCCTTCTGCAGCTGTGTGTGTGTGGGAAAAAGTTAATCCAGGATTAATGATGTCAGATTCCCTTAACGCACAGAGTTATGAGTTCAGGATAGATGTTCCCAGGATGGCAGACCGAATGGGTCATTTGTTTGTACCAGTATGGCAGTTCAAAGGTTCTTTAACCTCCTTGTCCAGGACATTTTGCTTATTCTAAAAGCAAAATGTGAAACCTGCTTGTTCCAATGGCTGGCAACAGAGCCTGACCTCTGGCCCCTGTAACCTCCCACTTCTGTGCTCGACTTCTCAGCAGATTCCCAGAAGTATCTGTCTGAAGGTGTACACCAGAGCGTCACCAGACCCTTCAGGGCCAACAGAGTCCTTCTCCAGAGCAAACTCCTTTCTCCTTTTGCTGGCTAAATGTTTCTCTGTGCTCATTTCTCTACCTACACCATCCTCGTCTGGAATTTGCCTTCAAGTTAGTTGCATCAGTTAATGTTTGTACCATGTTTGAAAAGCCTGAAGTACTACAATTCGTTATTATTTCTTTTGTTTTCTTCCTGATATTCTCTCCAAGTCCAGATCACATCTCCCTCTGTAGCCTATTGTCTCACATCTGAACAACGGATCCCTGTTTTCAGCTCAGTCGCTGCCTGTTTAACTCCTGTGTTGCTGGAAATACATTGTGGAACCAGGGAGAGTTAAACACCGTTAATTGCTTCATATCGTAATCATAGTACTGGCTCTAAGCGTGCTTGTGAAAGCCGGTGAATACACATCTAGTGCATTTCTGCAATGTGTGCGTGTAGCACAGCGTCATCTTCTGATAAGCAAAACCTCTCCCTCTCCCTTTCTTTCTTTTCTACCTATCTGTCTGTTGGCCACAGAACCCCAGCGTCCTCTGTGGTTTTCCACCAGAGCGTCAGAAATCGCAGGAACGTGCCAAACGTGGGTGAAGTTTTGGGACATGAATTTGTGCTAGAAGCTTCTATGGAGCATGTGTGAACTATTAAAGGAGGGTTTGGGTTTTGCAGTTTCTTTTTCTTCCCCTCCAAAGACTCATAGTTAGGCGAGTTTTTTACATGAGTTTTTACTCTTTAGATGCAAAGGCCGTGTCAGTGACAAATAGCAGGTCCTTGCTCCAGAGCACGCGGTTCAGAGTTGCTTGTGCAAGGATCTTACAGGGGTAAAATCGCAAACAACAGCTTCTGCTTTGGAAACAGACCAACTATTTTGCTGAAAATATTCCAAAAATATTTCAGGCTGGACAGAGCCATCGGGGTCGATTCAGACCAAGAGGTTATAGCCTGGCAAAAGGAATAAAATGAAAGCAGGGCCTGAGAGCAGGAAGCACTGAGTACCAGACTCCATGATATGAAAGAAATTGGTTACAACAGTGTTTATTCTGGGGTGCCTGAAAACATCCAAAAGTAAGAAACTAGCTAGGGCAGAGAGGCAAAAAAACCCCCCACTCTTTTGTGATGGTTTTGTTTCCTGAGGTACAGATCTATTTCCAACTGTGATGAGTTCAAGTAAACTGCTCTTGTGGTATCAGAGGTAATATTTTTAGTGGGCACAAATGAGCCTGGCTGCAGTGGAAATAGCAGCTGCCCAAATTTTCTTTTCCGTGTTCATTGCAGCTGGCACTGGTGACGCTCCATGTTAAGGGGGAAGACCCAGTGGAGCATAGCATGGCATTGCCTGTTTTCCTCATTTCTTAATTTTCCAGGCTGTTAAACGTGGTGGAGGAGATGCACGCAATAATTAATATTAAGGTTTACAGCTGGAGCAGCTCAGCTACAGAATTTCCCTGCAACCATGCGGTCTCAATTCAGCCAGAAAAATCTCAAGGCAGGCTCTGCATTGGTCTGTGAATCAGCACAGGCCCACTATGGGCAATGCTCCTCACTGGCACTGACGTGTCCTGGATTGATCCACCTCCAAATGCATGTTCACCAGCATGGCTCTCAGCTGTCAGGCCCCCAGCCAGCACCTGTGAATCTTGCGAGAGCTTGTCTTGGGGTACTCTTGTCAAGTCCAACAGCCTGCCCTTCTTCTGCCTTCTTTCTTCCACATCAGACCTCTCTTTTCACTGACCATCATGTTTCTTGCTTCTCTCCAAGCTATCAAACATCTGCATCTCACTTTCCCCTCTTTGTCTTTCTCCGTACCCAGATCCTGCTTACACTCAGTTTGTTCCCGCACAGAGAAAGGCAACACAGGACAAAAGGCCCATGAAGCTGTGAGAATTGCTGTCAAAGTTGTTATCCAGGCTATGAACTCACCAGGTTTCAGAAGATAATGAAACATTTTAAATAGGATGCTTGGATAGATCGGGGGTGAGGAGTCGCATAATGGAAGTCTTTGACTTTATTTCAGGTAGTTTACTTGGCTCTCAGCTCTCACTTTTCCAATCCCCAGCAACTCCTACCTCTGACTTCATTCTCAAACTTTTCTGTTTTGCCCATGCTCTTTGTTTGCTGGGTTGCTTTGGCTGGGAGAGGACCTGTTTATGCTAACACCCATTGGGCAAGTTTGGATTTTCTGGGAGACCTGCCGGTTGTGCCTGAAATCTCTCAACCCCTGAGTTGAAAACCCATCAAAAGCCCTTCAAAGTTGATAAACACAATGGCCTTATCCCACCCCCAGACTCTTCTGCACAGGTTGCACTTCAGTGAAACGGTCTCTTGTCAAACCGGCGATCCAACCCGCCCCTGTTTCTGTTCTGTAAACACAACCTGGGGCCTTTTTCCATGCTCAGGGTCACAGCCCGCACGTACTCCAGACCCTCACCAGCAGGACCCTCCTGCCCTGCTGAATCTGCTCACGCCCTTGGGACCGCAGCCGCTCAGAAATTCACACTTCTGCTTTAACGAAAATTTTGAGTCGATTCCTAGTGGGGAACAAAAGCTCACCAGAGCTGTAAATTTTGCTTCAGTGACCTGTTTTTTCCCCCTAAGTGCAGCCTTGAACCCGGAGCACCTCCAGAGCTTAGGAGAGTGCTAGAAGCAGCAAGAAAATGCAGTGTGCACCCTGAAAGCAACAGAAAAACGGATCAGACTCTTCTTAAAATTAAAAGACTGACCAAAACATCCCCATGAGACATGGGGGCACTAATGAGTCACACCCCAGGATGGGCTAAATAGTAATAGAAAAAAGCTTCTTGTTTCAGTTCCCTGCTGGGGTGAGAAAGTCGATTCTCCACTACCAACTGATTTCTCTTCCCTCTTCAGTGAGTTACTAGCTGCAATTTATGATGAAATAATTCCTTTTGGGAAATTATTCCTTTTGGGGAAAGAAATATGAAAAGGAAAAGAGATCCCCCTCCTCCCCATTCATCAAACCAATGAGAATAGCATTCAGAAAATTCTGATACCATGAGAGGGGCTAGCTTTTGTTTCAAATTTTGTTTGGCTGATTATTCTGAAAATGGGTTGAGCAGCGCCCTTGACTGTTTTTCTTCCTTTCCTACTGAACATTAGCAAAAAAGATATTGTTTTACTATGAAAAACAGCTTACACTTCACAGGTGACCTTTTGTCTCTGGCAAAAAGGTTTTTGCTACATCTTTTTGAGAAGTTAGCCTTGCATTATTTATGATAAGCAGTTTACCAGTACAAATCTAGTTTAAATCAAATTCTAGCAAAAATGTCCAGCTTCTGTGACCTGAATTCAGTGCTGTCGTGGATGGATATGCCTTAGCCAGGGCAAAGGATCAGGATTTTGGAGCAAAATGTGCCGGTAGATGAGGCCAGGACAGAGTTCTGGCATCCACAGTCATGGTCTTCTACATTGCAAGAAGTGCTGGGAGGAACTTGTTGATTCCTAACACTATTGTGACTGTGTTTGTGTTGTTGTACGTATGTCGAGGGCAGAGTTAAAGCTGAATGGAAGAGCACTTTTACCATCAGGCTTTAGGAAAAACATGTAACAGTAACCATAACCCTGCTGGAATTATGGCTTCTTGGTAGGCAGGAATGTATTTGTGACTTTCATTAATATATTCAGCGATGAGTTCAGTGTACCTGCAAGATAAATTAGATGTCTTCCTCCATCATCCGGTGTTACGGGAAGCTGTTTTGCTGATACAATGCAGAGAATGGAAACTTGGCTAACTTCGGATCCAAGGGCCCAGACTAAAGAGTCCGATTAGCTGTCCTGCAACTGGCATGTTATTGTACGGTATTAGGGAAGATGAATGATGGCTGTGTTTGGGCAGAATGTTTCCATAATTTGAGAGAGAGAAAATCAGCTCATTGTTGATCAAGATTTTGTCATAAGTAAGTTGAAAGTTCTCTGTGGGTTCAGCTGAAAGGCATTTGGAGTCAATGAGAAAATGCATGTTGATGTACTTTGGATTTTGGTGAGAAAGTAGTGTTTTACGATCATCCTGGTCCCGTGGGCTCACCTAATAAAGCAGTTCACAATTAATTTGTGAGTTTAGGGGAGTTCAATCACTCTTTTTTAGCTCATTTTAAGAAAAAAATTACGATATAATTACATGCACAGCAATAGTTCAGTCCAAGAGACTCCTTGAATGCCATTAGGAGACATATCGTATCCAAATGCTGCCAATGTTAGCTAAAACTTCAGAAGCCTGAGCCAAACTGGGAGACACGATTTTTCCTTCCTTCCTCCTTCTATTTTTCACTCTTTTCCTCATCACTGCAACTAAAAATAATGTGCCCTGCTTGCCTCATTTGCTAACTAAAACATGTATACCTGCTTGTTAAGCTATAATTTTAGCTTCACTTTGATTGATAGCTCAAGTAGGAAAGGTTTGAATTTTCGTCTTGTACAGACACATTCAAATTGCTTGGCAAGGCTGTTAGATGCCTTGCCTTTGTAGTCATGGTGCAGACTGAAACTTCCCCAGTGACTGAAAAAAGTTTAAATGAATTTAATGAATTTTGGGTTCTTTCTCTTTTTTTCCCTTTTTTTAGCTAGTGCTTTAATAAAGCACTGGATGTTTTGGAACGGTGAATGCATACCTTCTGAGTGAAGTGCAGCCAGAGCTACAGCTGCAGCTCTCTTCCTATACGTGTTGCTCAATAGGCTTGTGGGAACTGATGGAGCAGACTGCTGGGACTGCCAGGCGGGACGGCTCCGCTGTTGTTACTGGCTTGGGCCCAGTTTAATACCTCGTGAGTAGCTGAATGTAGGAGATATGTTGAAGAGGTGTTGCTAGAAAAATGCTGCTTTAAAATGGGACCCCTAAAAAAACCATAATTAATGTTAATGTTTGTTCTAACTGTACACTCCAGAGCATCACGTTAATACCTGAGGAGGCTAAGACTTTTTATTTTTAATGGCTCCATGCCTACTTGCAGCCAGTGGGTCAAGTGCTTTGCCTGTCTGCTGGTCCATAAAGGGTCTGGACGCATTGCCAACCATGTGCACTGCTGTCCATTGTGGGCTAGCGTACCAGGCATGGAAAGTACTTGTGTGACTTGTAATGAAGTACTAATAGTGCTGTGACTGATGGCGTTTCTTCCTTGGGAGAAGTGGCAAGGACTGTTTTTTGGAGCAGAGTGCCTTATGCTGAATTCAGCATGGATAGGTGTGGGGACTGTTTGGGTATGAAGTCTTCCTTTGTAAGAAGACCAGAAAAAAGCAGAGAGAGGGAGAGAGAAAAGGGAAAAGCCAAGCGGTCCAGACTGTCTGAAGCCAGTATTCACTTATTGGTACTTATGAGTAACTAATGCAGAGCAACTCTGGCAGGATAAAAATGGCCCTGCTGGGTCAGGGTAATGCCCTATAGGTGACTGTGGCTAGTAGCGAATGCTTAAAGAAGGCACATCAATGTACATCCTTTCAGCAGTCAGAGGCTTTAACCTCAGCATCTGGACCATCATGGTCCAGCAAACAATGGACCTACCCTCCATCAATGTATTTAGTCTCCTGAACTCCACGTAAACTTTTTGCCACCACAACATTTTGTGGCAATGAGTACCAGGACTAACCCCATTCCCTTAGCCAGATACAGGAATGAGTTGCACGTTTCAATAGTTGATTGTATGATAATGTATTTTCTTTGGCTTTTTTTTAGACTTGCAGCCAGAAAGTGTTACCAGACACTCAGCGTTTGTTTTACTAGCAGGATGATTTTTTTTTTTTTTTAATTGGTTTCGTTAAATCAGCTTCTCCATTGGAAGCAGACTTCCACCCAGCTCTGCTGATGAGAAATCTCAATTCACTTGAGATAAAATTAGCTGGGAGATTATAACCTCTTGTTAGCAACGTGGGTAGTAATATATCCTTAGACGGTAGAACCAGATTTGGAAGAGAACATCTGCCCAAGCCTCATGCTGTGAAAACCAGCTTTTGAAATGAAATAAGCTTTGAATGGCTTTTGCTGAACTAGTCCAGTTGAACCTGAGGGAGCGTCTCTGTGTTAGCAAGGCTACTTTGTTGCTTCTTATTTTGGATTTGGCTGGGTTTTGTCCTCCTTGGGTGTGCTCATGTTTTCTTTGGGTATACTTTGGTCCTTTCTGGGTACACAGTCGATGTCTCCTTGCATGTGTCATGAAAGTAAATAAATCCTGCTAATAAATGGGTGAAATCACAAGTCAGTTAATTTCCCTGCCCCCATTTTTTTGTAATCAGAAGATGAAGTCACTCCAGAAAATGCAGAGGAGGCTCTGCTATCTGTGGCATGCCGTGCCTGCATTTTAAATCACAGTTCTAGAGCTTATTTATACAGCTAAATGTCATATGTTTAAAAATAATTAGTTTATTCAGAAAGAAAAATTCTCCCCAAAGTGATTAATTAATGGAAGGAGACTCATTCCTAGTGTAACAGCCAGCTAGAATTATTCCAGGCCTTCGTCTGAAGTCAATTACCTGTTGGAAAATCTGTTCACTCTACCAAGTTGGTCCAAGATCAACAGCTAGAAATAATGAAGAATGGTACATATCAAGAAACAGGAAATTTTTCATAATTGCTTGGGCATCTCATTGTAACATGTAAATCAGATTCTAAGACCACAAACTGTTTTGGGAGTTTAAAGTTAAAAGTAATAGGGTTTAGGCGAACAGTGGCTTAGATGTTTTTCATAGTAAAAGAGTTTGCTTTTTGCTTACGTGTACACGTCTTCCTGAAAAAGCAAGTGACAGTGGCATTCTTAAAACCACATGTAGGACTTAACACTCGATATCATAGTTGCTGACCCTTCAGCATCTTACCTCAGACTGAATTTAGCATGAAAGAAAACAGCTGTGCCATAGAGCACTATCACAAAATTGCAATCGCTGCTCTTCAAAATCCTCACCTCGGCTGGCAGGCAGCTGCGAAGCACAGGCAGGCACGCACGGATGCTCTGCTCTCCCAGGAAAGCCTCCTCGCTGCTTCTTGCCTGGTCTTTCAGCTCATACATTTCTGCAGGCCCGAGCGAGCAGGATCAGATGAACTATAACCACAGTGAACTGCTATGCTGGACTGTGACGGCAGCTCAATATCCCTCCCAGTTTGGTTTTGCTCTTTGCTTCCTACTTCCAGAGTTTCATAATGGAGTTATAAAAACACATTTCACAGTGAAACTTGGCAAAGTGACAGCTAAGAAATGATTTTTCCCTAGTAATTTAAAATGCATCAGTACAGTCACTGTTAAGATATTCTAAGAAACAGAGGGTGGGGGAATAACAGTATTTAAAAAGCTTGATGTCTCATGTTGATGCTGATGGGGACATGTCATTTGTCTTTTGTTCAGAAAAAGATCTGAGATCCAATAATTTCAAAATATTAATGGCATGCTACATAAGCATCAAATGAATATATTGACTAGGGCTGGGACTGCTCTTTTCCAGTGGATTCATAACATGTCTTGTGTAGTAAAAAGAAAAAAATCTAATTGCAGGTATTTATGCAGTTGACAGACCAGAAGGGCTCCAGTGGAGTTGCTCTTCTCTCTGAAGTAAATGAAATGCACCTTGTAAAACTTTTTAATTACAAACTTACCCAAGGAACGGTTCTGATCTTCAGGGTAAGTACTACAAGATTTGTAAGAAATGTGATGAAAGGGGATTTTTTCGTTTTTGGGGTCTTTTTTTTTGTTTTTTTGTTTGCATAAGTACTGAATTTCTGACACAAGCTAGCAACAGTTCAGCCAGGAAATTCAAAGCCACGCTTGACCGTGTGTTACCAGCTCATTGTCAAGGTTTGTCTTTCCACTTAAAAAAGTAAAAGCCATGTCAGACATACAGTAACTGAAAATTGCTGGGGTGAGGTTTCTTTAGGTTTTACCATGAAGTTATTTGAAAGATGTTTTCAATATTAATTTGGGGTCAGGGGCGAATATACCAATCATGTTTTCTAGCTTTCCTTTGGAGGAGAGAGGTCCTGTAGTTGTATAACATCAAGCAAAGATCTCCCTAATTGAGAGTGTGTGTGGCCAGGGAAAACGAGGTGAAGAGATGCCAGAGAAGCGGTGGTAGCTGAGAGGCAGCTATTGGTTTGGAAGAGCATCGAGTGGGAGCCAGTGGGGTCTGGGCTGGTGGTGGGGCAGTGCAGGGAAGAGATGGAAGCTGAGGGAGGTTCGTACATATTTAACATCTTCAGAGGACCAAAATCCTCTGCTAGGCGACATACAGAATAATTTCCTTCTCTTCTGTGGAACTAGTCCTCCTTCATGCTTTTCCTAAGATCAGAATTCAGCCCTGTGTGACAAAGAAGTTTGTTTTGAGATATTTTTAACTTGTGTTAAAAAAAAATCGGTGCCATTTTTTGTTTTCTGGTTGTGCCTGTAAGATTGGAAGAACCCTACAGATTCACACTGCGGCGATGCACAGCAGCGTTTGTTTGTATTCTGAGGAGGGGGAAGCGAAACAATCACACATTCAAAGGAAAACATGCTTAATGAATCCACATACATTAATTTGCCACCAATAGAGACCCTTAGTAACAAAATGGATCATGACTCACACAAAGATGGTGACTAAAAACCGTAAAATGCATGTTCTCAGCAGTAAGCATCAAGTGAGACAATGCCACGCAGATTTCTGTGATTTATGGT
The DNA here is from genome assembly GCF_000690835.1 of Fulmarus glacialis. NCBI lineage: Eukaryota > Metazoa > Chordata > Aves > Procellariiformes > Procellariidae > Fulmarus > Fulmarus glacialis. The sequence continues at coordinate 57,100 of NW_009220152.1, read as the reverse complement.
GCTCCGTTTTATTGTTTTCTAGGCTTGTACCTGATGAGAAAGGAAAGACCCAAGAGACGGCAAAGACCTCCCTCTGTTTCATCTGCCTGATTTTTTGGCATTGTTTGAAAGAAGATTTCTGGGGCAGATGTTATTTGTTTTGCAGCCACGTCGTTCTTCAAATATACAAGAAATATACAATAAAGACCAGCAAAGAAGAAAAAGACTACAGGATACACTTGAATATACAACTTATTATTTTTAACTGCTTTTCCAAAAGGACTGTACTTTTAATAATAGTCTGCTTTTGTAAAGCATCTCTCAGATGCGGACTTCAAAATGTGGTAGACAAATTGTCTCAACATGTCTGTGGAATAGGTAAGTACTATTAATCCCTTTTTACAGAGGGAGAAAGCTGAACATCAGAGAGCTGAGAACACTATTTTCCAGCTTTTGTGTTACAAAAGGACTGTCAGAGCTAAAAGTATCGTGTTAAATTCCACCCCCAAAGTCCAATTTCATCTTTTACCTTGCCAGCAAGTTTGGTATAACTTCATCTTTTCTGGTTATAAAATAGGCACAGGCAGGGATGGGTGTGAGATACGGCTGGTCATTCTTGAGATGTACAATGTGCGTCTGAAGTTATTTGTAAGCTCCTGAGTTAAACATTTCATAAATATGTCAGAACGTATGTGGCCTTTCTTAAAGTTCTTCAGCCTGAAACTGTTTAACCTACCACCACGTCGCTTGTCTAAGTTTACAGAGTGTGGGCAAACTCCCCGAGAACGTACGGCCCTACTAATGTTAGTGGGGTTTTCAAATATCACAGGCGTGCAAGGCATTGATTGCTGGGCACATGTAGTCAGCAACCTTACTTGATCTGCGTTCTCCAACAGGTACTTCAGAAATACAAGGGACTAATAAGAAAGTTAAGTTCATGATGAAAAGGGAAACCACAGCAGTCTATGAAGGCTAAAAGTCTAAAAGCAATTTTCAGTCCTACTAAATCTTAGTCCTTGTATAAAATTGCCTGTATTAATAATTATTTTCTTTTCCCACACTTCACTCTTCTGTAGAGATGAACAGAGAAGCTGGGCAACAGGACGCAGTAGTTTTGAGTGTTCATTCTCCAATTCTGGATGCCTAAAAAAGAAACTCAACATGTTGCAAGTTGGTGGGAGGCGTTGCCTTCTCTTCAGGAGTTGTCAAAGAAGCTCTTAAGGAGGCAAAGAAAGAATAAGTTGATTTTGAGTGTGTAGTCTCTTTCATGACTAGTTTAGGTGTCTCTAGCACTTTCTAGGAGCTGTGTAGTTCCTTCCAAAGTATGCTAAAGCAAAGGCACCAGAAATACAAAGGTGAGCCATTAGCTCATTAATCCCACCAGGAGAAAATAAAAGAATTAGCAAACTCTGTGACGGGCACCCACGGCCAAAACAAATACCACCTCTGTGGAATTAGATGTGCTGCAAACACCAACAGCCTGCGATAATATGACCTTTAAAAAACATATGTTTCATAAATGGAAAAATGAACTAAAGAGGCTGCTGGTGAAGCTTTCAAGAAGCCTAACTGCTCAATTAGACATTAACATCGCACAAACTTTGCCAGCCGAGCCAAGAGGCAACGCTGACAGGGGCTACACGTTTTCCTTTTTATATAAACCTGCAGCAAAGCTGGTAGCCGTAGGGAATGCCCACTGTAGGACACAATGAACAGATCTTTCTGGTGCTTGTCAAAATTGCTTTTTACAGTATTACATTGCCTTTGGTGCCAGCCCCAGCTGTCGGCGGCCGGTCCAGTCGCAGCACTGGTGTTTGCCACCACAGGATGCGGGAATGAGTGGAAAAGCCCAACCAGGGAGACGGAGCTGTGCCCGTGGAAAACGGGCAGCAGGAGGGGAGAGCAGACCGTGGGCCGTTGCTGCAGAGAGGGTTATCTTACGCAGGCACGTCTCGCCAAAGCAGCTGGGCAAGTGAAAAGAGGCAAGGCGCAGCTAAGGGGTTTTGGGGAAGGGGGAAATGAGCGATGTGGCGATATTCAACGTGTGGCTTCGCCATGCCTGCCTGCAAGGCCGGGGGCTTTGCACGCAGGAGCAGGGACCGCGAGCACAGCGGCTGCAATGTCACTCCGACAAGCCGTGATAAATGCCAGCTTTGTTCGTGTGCGTGGCAAGTTACCAGGAGCTCGGCGAATTCCTGCGCTTGGAGAGCCTCGCGCCGGGAAGGAAAAATGAGCTGTGAAGTAATAATGATAATAACAGGATTCAATGAGGCAGATGTAATCCACATTTCTTCAGCTGATCCTGGCTTGCAGCACCAATACTGCTTGACAGAATTGTATTCACGGGGATCTTTTGAAAAGTTCATTTCGACACTCGAGCTATGGTGTGGCTCAGACTGATCTACAGCTAAAATACAGCATTTTTTTCTCGGAAGTCATATTTACAGACTACTTAAGTGAGGCAAGTACCTCAAAACAATTGTCCATGAGAATTAGTAGTTTGGGGAGGGGTTTCCCACTCATTTATAAAACCTCTGAGTACATTTTTCTCTTTTGGCTTACTGTCAAGAAACCTTGGTAGTGCTGAGCTTCATGCAAATATGTATTTGTGGCCAGCCCACTGGAGCCAGAGAATAGCAAATATTGACCCTCTTGTGTCAACAGAAAAGCAAGTGCAAAACTGGCTGTGGGCAGATCAAATTTCATTTTCAAAATAAACATTTGGTGTATTCTTTCTGCTTTCAGCTCAACTCGACGTGTTGATGCTAAGAGGCTGAAATCCCTCCTGCTGCATCTTGCCTCTGTGAAAGACATTGTTGACGTGTCAAATTCTCTGGGATGCTCAGGGTCCAGACAGGCACTGCACACATTTCTTCTTCTTCTGACCCACAATGCCGTCTCTCAAACCATCTCATGCAGCTTCTTCAGGGCATATTCCCTGTACCCTTTGGGTACTCTGGAAAACACTCTGTAGGGCTTGGGCACTTCTGAAGGTGATCTAGAACTTGTGGATTCATTACACTTCACTACTCCCTTTGGACAAGAAATGTCTGCAAGCTATGGTGAAATCACTGTTATTTCAGTAAGGCTAAGGTAAAACACAAGCAGAAGTATTTATTTACAGCATGCACAGTAGGAAAAACAGTCACAGTTATTCATGTGAGACTTAAATGGAAAAAATACATACACGTGCTTGGACCTTTGAGAATTCATCTCGATGTGCCGCCTGGCTGGTGCTCTCCTGACTCACCCCTTCGCTGGGGGCTTTGCCCGTCTTCCCCGGCTGTGGCCACAGCTCTCCAACAGATTTCCCCTGGCATTAGCTGTCACCACAAGGAGCAATCCTACCGCCTTCCTGCCCCGACCCACAGAGTCCTGCCCTGTCACCTCCTCTGTGGTGGCCTTGGACATGCTGGTGGGGTTGCGCAGTGGCGGGGGTTAGACCACCCATTCATGTTGAGGCTTACCTTTATTTTTTGTTGTTGTCAGGTTATCTTTCACAGGATCACTTCTTTCACCCTGTGGACTGTGAGGCTGAAGGAATACTTGGGTTGACACCAGCAAGAGGGCAGGTGAGGGGCAGGAATGAGCAGTGGCCGCTGGGGTGGGGACCGCTGGCGCATCCTGGCTTAAAATCTCTCTGAAATCGTGGCCTCACTGTGAGTGTTTTTGCCTGAAGCATCTCCTTGTTTGGAGCCAAATATTTGGTGTCCGTCCATCAACAGAGATACTTGATACAATTGTCTAAATGAGCTAGATGCATGTAATCCCTGACTGGCTCTTGACTGAGAGCAGACGTGACAGTGATTAGCCACTTTGGACAGCTTCTCATCCGCAGAAAGATGGATATGATATGACAGATGGAAATCTCAGAGGTGTGGGAGCCAGCTGCAGGGTGAGATTCAAACTAAATGTGAGGCTTGAACTCTCTGCTTAACCCCAGAGACCTCCCCCTCCAAATAAACGTGAAGAGCATTGGCAACTGCCACATGCTGAAGCTTGCACAGAGTTATACTGCTGTCTACTGAGCAGTGTATGTACAAACACAAGCATCACATCCTTGTAAGATATAAATTACACTTCACCACACCATGTATAATTTGCCAGTCACCTAACCAGCACATCTTTAAATGCTCGCTTTGTTTTCCCACCAGACAAAGGCACTGCATTGATTTTTTTACTATATCATTATAAAAGGCCAAGGCAGGTTATTTTTCTAGATGATCTTTCCATGGGTAGCTGAAGTCACATGGGTTCCTAAATCCTGTTCTTGTGGAAATCTGGTAAATCTGCTTTACTTTTTGCCATCTAGCCAGTACCCACCAATGTCGTAGTCAAGATTTGCCAGTGAAGCCTGGGGAACTATAATGTGGACCATGACTTTCTTTTCCCCTGGGAAAACATGTGTGCTTTGAACCTAAAAGATGAAAAAAAAAAATGAAGTGTAGTGTGAAGATGACAATTTCATCTAATTTCCCATAATGTGGTTGACCACAATAAGGTTTGATCAGAAACAGAGGTGCCCTAGCATTTTGTTTCAAACGTGTTGGATTCATAGAGCCCGGCAGGAAAGACCTGGGGAGGAGTTTTTCAGGAATCGCAGCCCTCAGGGGGCTTGTTGAGGTTCACAGCAAATTAGCAGATGCACGTGTCTGCTCTGTTTCCCCAAATCAGGCAGGCTAGGCAGCTAGTGGGGTAGTGGCTCATACATGGCAATGCAAGTTAGAGGTCTAAACTAGCAATAACCTCTCAAACAACAGAACTTATATGCACAGGGAGACAAATGCATCTTGGTGACATATGTATTGTTGGGGCTTTGGAAAATAAATATGAAATACCCAGAGCATGTGAAATGGAAGATGATGTTCAGAAATTTGCAGGTACATAACTAAAGAGTCAAAGTGAAAAGGCAAATGCTGACCGAAAGGATGCTGCTAGATAAATGAAATACTGAAAATATAGGGAAGTCAGAGGGAATTAAATCAAAATTCTGGTGAAGCTATAACCTGTGTTGCTATAACAGAGAAAACAGACCTGAACATTTGTTGAAACAAACCCCTTATTTTCTTCTTTCTTTGCAAAGATTCAGCTAATGAGTGACTCAGCCTTATACAAGCAAAGTCTGGATGGGACATAATAAACGTGAATCACTGTAGCAAATCTTCAGATTTTCCTTGGGACTCTTCCTTACAGGTTTTTTGTATTGGGAAAAGGAAAGGGATAGGGAAAGACTTGCATCAAAATTCATATAGCTATAAATACGGATGAGATTATGCAAACCACAAGGAAATGTCATTTGCTTCCCTTTGCATAAATGTGTGGTAAGAGGGTGGTAAGAGCACATACAAGGCAATCTTCACAGGAGAAGCAAAGTGTAAGACTATGGTAAAAAAAGACCAGAAATGCTACAGGCATGAGATTTGTGGAAAGACTTGCATCAAAATTCATATAGCTATAAATACGGATGAGATTATGCAAACCACAAGGAAATGTCATTTGCTTCCCTTTGCATAAATGTGTGGTAAGAGGGTGGTAAGAGCACATACAAGGCAATCTTCACAGGAGAAGCAAAGTGTAAGACTATGGTAAAAAAAGACCAGAAATGCTACAGGCATGAGATTTGTGAAGATACGACAACTAGACAGTGAATTTCATTGCTTCAGCTGTTTGGAAAACAATCGATTCTGCAGTTGTTCAGTGTCTGATGCGCACAGCGATCAGGCGTGTTTGGGGATGCTATTCCCCAGGCGGGCAGATGCTTGCCGGGCAACCTTTGCACTCTGCTGGAATAGCCACCCATGTCTGAAAGCTGGGTAGTAAAACTAATGCTCCCAACCAAGGCGTATTTTATGGAGCCAGGACAGACACTGAATTTATATTGCTTTTGAAGTTTGTTTATCTATCTGAAAGCTTTGGAGGGTGACCACCCTCTTGTTTCTTTTGTTCTAGTGCTCTCCAAAAGCTCTCCGATTAATCAGTTTCCCTTTCCTTTCCAGTCCCCACGTCTGGGACTTGGAATATCTCTTTATATTGGAAAATAATAATAAAATGGCTTGGGCCACGGCTGAGCCACTCTTTAAAGTTTGTTGTAAAGCAAAAAAAGAAAAAAAAGGTCCAAAAAAGGAGGGGACCTTTAGGGTGTCTCCTGACTGTCCAGCTAACACAAATCTGTTCTCCTTGAATCAGGTGATTCCCATTTAATTTAATGTGAAATGTATTTAATAAATGAATAAATGTTACTTTTATGTCTCAAAGCTGATGCCAAGTTTTCTACTGAAAATCAGCCTGCTAGGGCCAAATGGCTGGTGCTTTTGTTTTTGCCCACCTCACATATTAAAAATGATGGTCTTGTTCTTCCAGGAGAGCCGACTGAGCCCCTGCTGAGCACTTCTCAGGATCAGGCCTGCCGGGACTCTATGCAAGTCACCTCAAATTAAACTTCTTTCTTTGTCAGAAAACAGCTCTGGAAAGGCAATATCAAATCCATCCATTACGAAGACAAACACCTGGCAACAAAATTAGAGAGGAGAGGGTAGCAGTCAAATGGGAAGCGCCATTCGGAGGATCCTGAAGCAGATTTCACTCTTGGTTTTTGCTTGCTTTCCAACTCTGAAGAGCAAATGAAAATGTAACTGGTAAAATGAAGTTCCTAGAAAGAAGCTCAAATTCCAGATGGCTGATACCACCCAGGCACCAGCTGTGAGGAGGTAATAAACTCTGCTTTTAAAAAGAGAAATAGGCAGTGCCAAGCTACTATTGCTGCACTTTGGGGTTTGCGTCTGCTGAATTCAGCTGGTTTTAAGGGCCACGCACATCCAGGGTCTGCACAGTCCCTGGTGTGAGTATCCTCCTGATTGCCATCGGACTATGCAGCATGTACCAAAAGAAATGTTATTTTGGTGGGAGTGAAACCTTTGTCAAGCAATACCAAGGAGCAGCCAAAAGTCATTTGGGGGCTGGATATGTTTTCCCTGGAGGCAAGAGGTCACAACGCTTCGAGAGAATCTGCGGCAGTCTCTACAAGGTGAGAGGTTGTTTTATCCAAATTTTGCCTCATTTTAAACAACTGCAGTTGTTGCTTTTTTATATTGACAAAAAGTGATGTACAGGGACATCCTGTACTTTGGATGTTAGTTGATGGGGGCAAGGAGCAGGGAAGGGGAGGACTGGGGAGCAGGCAGGAGCTATTTTTGCAGAAGCATCTGGCTGCGGCCCGAGGAGGTGCACGGAGAGGGAGGGAAGATGGGTACAGTGAACCATGTAGGCTGTGGCACAGGGGAGAGGAGAGAGTGGAAGCTGAGAGCATGGTACACCACATGTAGGCTGGACTGGGAATGGCTGCGATTTCAACAGCTGAACTTTTCAAAGGCCTCCTTGCTCAGAAGCAGCACCTTATCTCTGGCCATCGGGTGTCAGAAACAGATGAAAGAGCCAGGCATTCAGGTCTCTCTCAGCTAATAAAAAGTTTTGGATAGCCTGTAGCTCAGCGGACATAACAGTCTCTGCGGACATAACAGTCTATTCCTGATGCTGCTGAACTATAAGGAGTCTGTGTTTTGGACCCGTACCTCCAGCTGACTTAGTCTGGAGAGTGAGCTACACGCTCGGTGCCAGCAGCGCACCACTGTCCTGGGGTTGCATTCGGAGCGGGGTGTGCAAGTAGCTGGTGACACAACTGGTGGCATAGGAGATGAATGCAACAGCTAAGCACGCACACTCCTATGCAATTGCACGTGAATGGGTCTCTCTCTTCTATCTTTATCAACCACAGCTCAGCTGTGGGAAACCAGATTCTCTCCGAGTTCCTAGATTTGCTAATGTTAGGTTGCTACTGGAGTATTTCATGCTACAAAAGGATCAAAGGTATGAGACAGACTCTGAAAGCAGAGCAGCTGAAATGCGTGAGATTGTGAGGTTCCCTTGCTGCTGCTGTTGTCACGAAAAGTACAAACTAGCTACTGTTTGAAAGGATGCATTTCTGCCCTCCTGGCCAGGTCATACTGAGCCTGAAAAGAGTGAGTTTTTGAAGAATTACACATCACATAGAGTAGAACTTGCCCTGTTGTTCTTTAAAAAAAAAAATTTCTTTGTTGTTCCCTAAATGAAATAATTAATTTCAGTGTTTTCGAAACAAAACTTTGCCTTTCCATTTTGACACAGTACTGTTAAGCATAGAGATTCATGCCCCCTCCGCCCCAATTGTTGGGGTTTTTTTGAAGAAAAGTTAAAAGCATTTGTAAGTCTAACCCTTTTCACTTTAATTTGAACTAAATGTTTCAGGCTGAGCTGAAATAATGTCTCACTTTCCTTTTTGCATTGTTTAGAAAAAGTATTTTTTGTTCAGCTCCCCTCTGCCTTTGATTGGAAACTTAAAGCTAATAGTATTTGCCAGCTTTAAGTGAAAATGAGTAAATACTCCTTAGTCATTGGGTGAGATCTTTAACTGGCTTTGAGCATTATAATCTTACTGAAGTCAAAGGAACCAGACTGATTTATACCAGATGGTTATCTGGACCTCCAAGGGGAATGAAATCAGTATCATGGATTAAATTTACCATCAGTACAAGAAGATCTATTTGCATTAGCAACATTACATCTGTGCTTCCTCATAGATAAATTTTGTCCAAGTCTCCACTACTGATGTTGTCATCTTCATGCTGTGGGTTGTGGTTCAAACCAGCAATAGAAGCCCAGGAGGTTTTTATTGGAGCAATACTTCAGCCTTTGGGCCCAAGATTTGCACCAGTGTTCATGCGACCCGGGATTGTAAGTGGTTTGTTATCATCTGCTCATTTTGTGTGTTTGTGCCAGAAATATGCATGAAGACCAGGATGAAACAAAATTAATGGGAAGATAATTGTTTTGGCTGATTTTTTTTTTTGAAGGATGGACACAATAGTAAAGAAAAATAATTGTTTTTTGCCAAAGGATATTTATATAAGAGGGGTACTTTATATAGCCACCAGAATGACCACTGGTATGAACAAACTGATGGGAAAAGACTTATGAGGTATTGCATTCACATAAGCAAGGGAACTGTTGCAGCTTGGAAAATGAAACCTGCGATTTATGAGCACAAAGGACTTGAAGTCAACATTTTGTTCTCCTTAGTTATTCAATAATGACTTTGACAGTTCGTCTGGGCTTGAGGAGATACAGATTTTTGGGCTGGCAGGATGCAATGGACTAACTGATTTCCAAAGCTGTCACTAATCTTTGATTTATATCTTCTATATTTTCCTTTTTGGAATAGTTAGTACCATTAAGTTCTTGCCTGTCTCGGCTCGGTATGCAGCACCCTGTCTCTAAGGTAATTCCAGGATGGCTTGTTCTACATCATCTAGAAGAGGCCGCAGTCCTGCTTCTGTCTTGCCCTGTTATGGGTGAGTTTTAAAACCTAGAAGGACATTAGAGTTGTGCCTGGACCTTGTGCCCCATGCACTCTTCCTAAACTTCTGTTGAATCTGCATTTGTAGCAGATGAGGCACTGAATTTGCGTCACTTTGAGGTGGTGGTACTGGTGAGGATGGTTCTTGCCTGTTTGATTAGCATGAGCATGAACTGTACCATTCAGCCCTTTTCTGAATCTATGTCAGTTATTTACATGCTTGAAATGATTTAAAATGACAAGCACGGTGGAAACTGTCTAGGATGTATAATTTGCTGTAAATTTTTTCAAATGAGAGAAGTGAAGAATGAGGACTCTTGGCAGTAGTATCAGCATGGTCTCCATATGTCTGTGTGGATTTCATGGACGAATCCCTTCATAAAGATGAAGTCCTGTGCTGCACTGAGGATCCCTTATCGCTTCCCCTCCAAGGAGCACGGTAGATGTCCTTTTAGCAGGGTCACATGGAAGCATCCTGGTGGTTTCAGGCATCCATGAAACAAGTGTAAACACTTTGCCTGTCTTCCAGGGAGATCCTCATGAGAAAAGAACTAACTGTAGCATGGTTACAGCATATAGCTATATAGCTGAAATAGAAAAGTGGGTGAATAGTTTTGTGGTATTTTATTTGAACATTTTGAAGCTATGTTTGTTAAAGACAGTGACAACTTTTTGAAGTGCACAGCAAAGCAAGAAGGAGTTGGGGTCTTGTTTTTGTTGTTGCTGTTCCTGGAGTGCTGCTGCTTCCTTATTTCTAGGGAATGACAGAGCCAGCTGGCATAAATATATTTCTCATCCCAGTTGTTTTCTATTTTTTTTTTCCATTTCCTCATTTCTCTGTACCATCCATCTACATTGTGTAAACTGAGTAATGAGACTTTACCAAGGCAAACCAGAAAGTGAAGGGCAGCTTTACAGGCTTTGTTAAGCTGTTATCAGGATATGTTTTTTTTAAAAGAGTGTTTTCCTAACAAAGCTGGTACATAAAGAATTTCTGGCTGAATCTGTAAATTCCTGCAGGGAGATGTTGATCCTTTATTTAATGTTTGTTTTATCTGCTCCCTACCAAAGCGTATTGCTGGTATGTAAGTAGGTTGCTGTCATATGGCCCCAGACAGTTGCTTCGTAGAGGAGTAAATAATAAATTGTATTTATTTGTTTCTAATAACGTCTATGCTCCTTGTAATTTGTTTGAGGGAGATTGTTTTACCTGTAAAGCCGCTTACACAGGTACTATTTTTTCACCTGCCAAATTCTTCAACTATATTAACAGTACAAAGAGAGCCAAATTTTCTCATATGAACTTTCTTCTCTTAGGTAAAGCACTTGCTGAGGTAAAAGAAATCCTGATGCGAATCTGGAGTAACTGGGGTTTTTTTTCATAGTAACAAAGTTTTGAGAAATGGAAAACTTTTGCTGCTCTGCTCACACAGCTACAAACCTTAACTGGCCTGAGAAAGCAGACAACGTGGGTGAAGGTGCTGTTCCTGACGCAGGCGGCCCTTCGATTTTAGAAACTGTGCTCAACCCCTACTTGTGGTCAAGAGCATTCTCCGCGCTTTTCTTAATGTCACCATTTGACCAGCTGTGCTCGTGTTATGGTCTCCCCCCGGGAAGGGCAGACTATCCCCAGAGGACTGGCATATCTGTACCTCCCAAAGGAGAATTTTGGGCAAGTGATGGCGGCACGCTTTCCAGCCTCATAGCCTCTCCTCCTTGAAAAGATCTTCAGGTGGTAATTTTCAGGTAAAAGACTGCCTTGTGTGGTTTGTGCTGAATCAGGCTTCAAGTAGAAAACATCAGAGTGATACTTTAACAGCGAGAGTGACAAAGAGACAAAAGACACTTTATAAAACACCTGTGAAATTGTCCGGTGGGGCCAAGGTGATTCTGGCTCGATACAAATGTAGTATTTTGCTAATTTTGCTATGCCACTTCTCTGCCTGCTGGCTCCCCAGGTCCCATGGGAAGCCACAGCCATCACAGGAGGTCCCTGAACACCTGGACCTGGGGCTGATCCTGCTCCGTGGAGCGAGGGGAGCAGAAGGGCTTCGCCAGGTGTGCGCCCTCTGCGCTCAGTCCTGCTGAGGCCAGGGGGAATTATGTCCATGGCAGGAAGACTGGATCTTAATGCGTTTCAGAGGGGTATCTCGTACCATTATTTCCTTACAGAAACTCTGGCCTTGTCCCGAGTGTGTGCCAATTAACCTAAGGCTTGCTTTTGATGGAGCGTGCTTGCTTGTACAAGTCCCACTACCTTTCTGCTCTAAATGGCAAATTTCACAAAGGAGACCTTTTTAAGCATTAATAGCATTTTTTAAGAAGATCTTGACAAAGGAAGAGGAGTCCCTTAAATATCTGCTTTCCCAGCGTCCTGCAGCAATGAGGACACAACGAGACCTTTTTAAGCATTAATAGCATTTTTAAAGAAGATCTTGACAAAGGAAGAGAAGTCCCTTAAATATCTGCTTTCCCAGCATCCTGCAGCAATGAGGACACAAGCTTGGGAGTTATTTGAAGTAATATATTTTTAATTGCATCTTCTAGCTAAGAGAGGCACTGAGGTCTTCAGTACAATTCCTTTCAAGGTGACCTTTGCAGAGTTGTGTTGTCTGGATAAGCCATGGTGTCACTGTTAAGAAGGGCACTCATTGGGAAAACAGTATCACCCATGTTAGGTCTGCTGGCATCCTATAGAACTGCAGTGGCTGGGAACGTGTTAGTCTAGCTGTGCAATGAAACTCTGCTCCCATGGAAGGCACTGGTGAAGCTCCTGCTGTGCTTAAATTAGCCAGGGCTTCCTCGTTTAGTCTTTGGTTGAGGAGCATGAGATGAACAGCACAAGTGGGAGCTACAGTTCTTCCCTTGTGTCATGCAGTTTAAATACTGTGCTTCTCACTGTCCTGTTGTCTTCGATCAGAAAATTACCTACAAAGTTTCTGGGTGTAAAATTAATATGTTTGTTGCTCCAGAGCCTATCATACAATCTTAAAGTCTGATATGGAGGCAGAGCTGGTCTTCTCTACTTCTCTACTTCTCTTACCAAAACTACCTCAGAGCTGGTGTGTACCAGGTAGGGGGCCTGGTTTTCCTCCGCTGCTGTTTTTGGCCAACCATTTACCTCCAGGTAAGGCCACTGGCTATGGAGAGGTTACCAAATCAGAATAGTACCTTCCCATGCTTTGTACCTTCCCATTGGCAGAACGAAAGTCAGTATCAGGAAAAGTTTTTGACCCGCAGGTTCCTCGCTCCTCTCTGAACACGGTTGCCAGCTGATGGCTGTTTCAGGAGCTGCTGTGAAATGAATCGGTGATTATAGTTCAGTTCCTGTTGACAGGCGTCCTCCTTACAACCTCCGCAGCTGGCAGCCTTGGTGGCAGGCACAGCGGAGAAGTCCAGGGCTGAAGGAGCAGGAAAAACAAACAACGCTCTCATGACAGGATGTGACTGCCCTGCTTCCATGATTCATATCCTGAGCAGCATCCCCTGGACCGGTGCAGCCCAGTGACCAGGTCCTTGGCCCATTGGTTTCTCTTTGAGGTCCAGGAGACTTTCTGATGTTACTGCTATTTACAAAGAAACTGTTTTTGGCCTGGCTTTTCAGGAACTCCCACTCCTGGCTCTCCTGTGAGATGAAAATTTCTGCCTCAGCAAGGGCTCTCAAAGGGGCTTTGTAGTGCTGCCGGCATTACCTGGGATGTTGATGTGCAAGTCATTTGGAGTTAGAGGCTGCCTCACCTTACAGCATTTCCTGTAGAGCTGGTCTGAGCATTCATCAAGGAGAAATGTGGTGAGGTTTCTGGTGAAATGTTCCTCCAGTGTCCACTTGCATATGGTGCAAATGTCTCCCTCCCCCTACGCTGCCTTCTCCCTCAGCTTTTCAGTCAGCTTTAGCATTTTCTGGCTGCTGAATAGTCAGGGAGCTTTGTCGGGGTGCCTTTGGGATAGCACACCTCTGGGAGCACCAGGCTCCCCTCTAGCCCACTGACACCTCTTGCTTTCCTTTCCAGCGTCTGGGTGCCTTCTAGGTAGGTTTACGTTCCTTCTGAACAACCAGAAAATTTCCAGCTGTTGCTATACAAACTTGTCTGCCAACTCCGTGCTCTTCCTGAATAGTTGTCCTCACTATTTACAACCCAGGGAATGTGCTGAGAAAGAGGAAGGTGGAAGATGCTTACTTGTAATAGATGCCTGCAGAAAATGAGTGGTTTTGGTACGAAAATGAGTGTTTATGGTCAGAAAAAAGCAACTTTCTCTGGTGCATAACTACCCAAACGCAAACTCTGAAAACATACAGCTCTCTTCGTCCCAGGTCTCTGCAACCTGGCAAATTGAGGATTCATCCATTTCCCTGAAAATAAAGAATATTATGGCTATTTTTCTAATTGCTTGCACTTCTCCTTTTAGAAAGACCAAACCCTTGCAGCTCCCAAGAGGTTCCTCTGCACCTGACAACAGTTTTTATAGCCTGTTTCCTTTTCCATAGCTAAGTTTAGCTCTTGATTTTCCTTTGTCCCATCCCCCAGGCAGATCTCATAAGTAGTTAAGCGGTTTGTGTTTTCTTCCTGCCTGCATGAAGAAGTTTATAGAAATAAAGTGCAAGTTTTTATATCAGATTGGTGGGAAAAATATCAAAAGACAAGAGAAAAACAAAAATCCTTTCTGAAGCTATCATGCCATTGAAATACTTACAGCAGAAGGCGGCTTTGCTGAGGTTGAATTTATTCATCATCACAGAAATCTGTGCAAGGGCTTGAATTTCTCACATATCTCATGAGCTCTGTTCCCAACCAGTCCCATGTCGCTGAGCTGGCTGTATTCATGTCATTGTGGTGTCTGTGTATGCTGAAGATCTGCAAATAACCAACATGAAGGCAGGCTTGCCTTCAAAATTTCACAGTCCGAATATATGCCAGGGTGTAGCACCCAATGAAACTAAGAGCTGTGGAAAGGCTAAACTGACTGTAATAAAGCAAGAGTGAGCGAGGGAGGAGAAATTAAAGCTGTTGATTGTCAGTCATGGGCTGACCTTGACATCTGTCCATTCCTTCCCTGGAGGCAATGTTTTGCAGGAGAAGCAGCAGAGAGGACACTTTGAGGAACACTGCTTTGAGGGGTGCGAGCAGGTGCCCCGGCGTGTTGGGAATGGATGAAGGTGCTGGTGCACGAGAGCAGGAGGTGACTGTTTGCTTCTGGGGCAGTTTGGCAGGGCACTAACCCAAACCGGTGAGGCTACATGGGTGAATCTCACAGTCTCTGTAGGGCTGTGGGGTCTGCCCAGACCCCTGGGGAAGGCTAGGGCTCTTGTAAAGTGATTGCATCTGCAAAACCAAATAATGGGACAAATTTTAGGGTCACAAAAAGTTCAAGAACTCCTCAGTGTGATTGCACTGCATGGCTTGAAAAAAAGCCTGCCTGGAGCAGAGCAGTAGATCAAAAAAGATTTGAGCTCTCCCAGCAGTATTCTATCTCAGATAATCTTTTCCTATGACATTAATTTCCTTGGGCAGAAGATTAAGCACTTTTAAATGAATTATAGTGATTTTAGTTTCTGCTGTCCTTGCATATTGCTGCAATTATCAGTACAGTCTCTCAGTTGCTCTGCTGCCATCACAGAGCCAAAAAGGTTAATAACGGTTCAACCAAAAATTGCTAGATCTGCATATGGGTGTGATATGTCAGTATCCTATAGAATGAGCATCTCTGATATTTAGATGGAATTAATTTCATACCCCTGCCCAAACAAGGTCTCGTCACCACTTTTCAAGGATATTTCAAGGTGAATTTTAGATGTGACTCGTACTGGCTTTTTCCATTGGGTAAATTTCACTTCACTTGGACAGGTTCCTCTAGTGGGTCATTCGATAGACACAGGGGTGTCTTAAAGGTTGAATTACTGAAGAAAAATGTATCTGATCTGTGGTCAAGGTGTTAAAAATCCACGGCAGCATTCAGACAGACATCCTAGCTACCACCTAGGCTAAATGGATAAACCCAGGAACTTTAATCACAAAAGCAGAGATTGAGCAAAGGAGGATTTTTATTAATCTTTGTTGTATCAGGGCATACACACTTTTTAGATTGTATCCCTTGAAAACGGAGCTACCGCAGTCTGCACTAACGCTAGAAACAACCCTAACAGCTATATTGCTAGAGGGCCTCAGGTCAGTATTCCTGCAAGTCACTGCATTGTGCCGCGTGGATCTCATTCTGCCTGGCTCCAGCACGCGAAGGGTGGCCCAGCTGAGCTCCCTGGAGGACCTCAGTCACATGAGATGCTCTGACACTTTCTCACCAAGAGTTTCGAAGCTCTATTAACTGACACTCCAAACTGATTGAATTTAATGAGAGTCTTTCCACTGACATCATGGCTTTGATTTATACCCTTAATACATAACGCATTGTTTCAAATGTGAGTCTTAATATCCTTATCCAGTCTGCAGCTCTTCCAAGTTAAATATGAATAAACAGAGAGAAGGAAAAAAACCCACAAGACAAGTTTAAGAGATGTCTGTGTGTCTGTTAGAGGCAACTCTTGACTAATGCCAAGAAGCAGCGGGAAAGGGTGTCTTTTGCCTAGGAATTCACAGTCTGTGGGACTCTTTGCAGCCAGAACGTTGTGCCACCAAGTTATTTTCTATCAGAAAAGGCAAGTGAACCTCTCATGCAATAGTTAGACCAGTAAGAAGGTTAATGGACAAAAAACCTGGTATGTTTATGTTAATTAAATCTGTAAGCCACGGTATTTTTCTTCTATTTCTAGTCCAGTTTTCTAAGGAAATGAGGCTTATACAGTCGCAGTGGCTGTCTGTCCATCTGTTGGTCCCGCCCGCTCCTCCCCGTAACTTTCAAACTGTCAGCAAATTTCAGCCAATCTGGAAAGACAGGAAAACATCTCAAGGACATTACCATTTTTATAAATTTCACAAATTTCAGCCAATCTGGAAAGACAGGAAAGCATCTCAAGGACGTTACCATTTTTATAAATTTCATGAAGACTGGTGGAAATTTTCAAAGACTTGATTAATATCCCCTCGAGACGAAGCTGTGATAATTCAGCCATTGCCCTTTCTGTTTGCCCTGACATATAAAACCCATCTGCCCTATTGTCGTGTGAGTGGCTTTAAACCAGCTACAGCACCGGCTGTTTCTTGCTCACCCCAAAGCAATGGAAAAGTAAAGGTTTTGTGAGAGCCAGAGATGTCACTGGAGACTTGCAAGGGATGGAAGGGGAACTGCAAGGTGTCAGATGGGAAACAGAAATAAGTGAGACCACTGTGGTGAATAGGTAATGGCAACAAGGGAGGGATACCTAGAAGGTATTACGCACCGACAGTTTTTCAGGGATGTGGCTATTTTTGAAGGATGAACAAACATCAGAAAACCTGAGAATATTGTGGCGGGGAAGAGGGGTGAGAGGTGCAGAGTAAGCCCAAAGGTGTAACTGGGAGGGGACACTGGGCTGTAGTAGGCTAATTTCAGCTGTAGTGTGGGGGTATGCAACAGAAATCCATAGGAAAGTGAGTTTCATTAGTTCAGCTGCTCCCAGAAGAACTTGTTTTATCAAGCTCTTTGTTGGCAAGGTTAGACTAGGGAATGACTGAAGTTATTCAGAAAACATGCTCTCGTGATTTCTTTGGGGCTGTGCAATTGTACTGATAGAGATAGCAACTCTTTTTCATGATAAATTATGGCCAGAAAGCATACCTACCCTCTGCCGCCTGCGTTCCTCGCAGCACCCACTGGGTTTCTTTGATTCCAGGACTTAGTTTTTCTTAAAAGGATGATTGTTTCGCTGTGCCCACGCCACTAAGATGGAGCTGCGCTGATTAAATAGAGCCTTTGTGAGCAGTTCCTTGGAACTGCGTGAGGAGGATCCTTCTTTACAGCTATGTGAAAGCTTATACTTACTTGGATGGCAATCAACATGCCTTGGTAGATGAAGCATTGGCCGTCTGCGTATCATTAAGGAGCTCGAAGAGTCAATTCAGTCCAGACAGTAAACAATGAATTGCTGACACTTTCAGCTCTGCTGGGGCTCAAAAATACCAGAGCGCACATCTGAGCCGTATCAGTGGAAACACACAAGGATTAGATTCTTTTGGTAACGGCTGCATTTTTATTGTGAATAATCTGATGGGAGCCTGATGGTGTCCAACACATCCATTCTTGCCTTGTGATTCTTTTGCCATCTGAAATGTTGTTAGTTTTAATGACATAATTATCCTTTATATATTCAGTTAGACATGTGGGTTGGGTTTTTCCTTTTTTTTTTTTTTGAGTTATAATTAGTTTCCCTGAGAGGCAGCAGCTTTAATGCATGGGTAGTTTTCTGAGAAGCTGGGACTGAAAGAAGCTTTTGGGAAATGACAATTATATGTCCATGTTTTTTATTTGGTATGCTTTATTTTAGTCTTTGTCTAGGCTGCAAGCTCTTGTTGACTGGCAGAAGATGGATTGAATCAGTGAAATTAGGCAACTTCAGTCTCCGGTCCCCCCTCCCCACCCCCCCGCAAACAAAAACATACAAAGAACTTGTATGTTGACTGAAAGTAAAGTGCAGTTGTTTTGCTGAATTTATATAAAGTACTGGCACGAAAAAATGAATACACCTTCCCCCCTATCCTCCAGGGCATTGATTGAATTCACATGAAATTTTTTGCTGAACTCTTCTAGAAGTTTATTTCAACCGAAAATTTTGTAATAGATGTTTATATCAAGGTAATTCTAACAAGATGAGACTATTTAGTCAGTGTATCCTGGAAAACAGGAAAAAAAAAAAAGGCTATTGTCTTGTAAATGATCTTGTATTCCCCTTTCCGTGGTCAGCCCAAGGTGGCCCATGCCTGTCTCAGGGACCTTACAGTACCTCCCGAAATCCCCCTGGGGACTACTGCGCCTGCACGGATGCGTAAGGACTCTGCAGTGGGTTTAAGCATTAGTAAAAGAAAACATCTATGGAAACTTGTCAGAAATCATACAAATTGATCATACAAGCTTGATACCTGTGGTTAGTTACTGATTGCATTATGCCCTGGCTTCACATCTTCATTAGGAAAAAACAACAGAGAACAATTTTCACAGGGTTTGTAAAGCTCCGGTGGGGATGCACTGAGGTAAGGGCTCCCCCAGCACCAGTAGAAAAAACCTGTGGGATTGCCTGTAGTTTATGGTGCCATTCTGCAGCAACAAATCTGAGGAAGATGCTTAGTTCTGAGAATATCTGAAAGGTCTCTTATGTTCTGCCTGAGTGGGAAGTTTCATTATTATACTGAAATGATTAAGAAAAGCATTTGCTTTTGGAGACAGGCTGGGGGCACAACTCCCCTCCATCTTCTCGCAGTGGAGGGCGGAGCAGTGACTCCTGCAACGCTGGAGTAGGGGAGCTTCCCTCCCTCATGTGGGGCAGGCTGCTTGCCTGCCCACTGTGCTCCTGCAAGAGAAACGAGGAGGACAATGTGCAGCTTTGCTTCTCCCCTGCAGCTGGTGCAGCCACTGCGGGACCTTTGGGGGGAGTCAAGCACTGCCCCCCAACCCTGCTCCCCTCGCTGCTCTCCCCACCGGGCCCTGGCTCCTGGGGAGCAGCAGAGGGGCCCCACAAGGCAGCTGGGGGAGCATCTTAATTGAAATAAGGGGGAGAGGAATCAATACTTGTTCTAAGTTATTTCGCTCATCCAGTTTCTCCCAGCTTCAAGCTACACCAGGGCAAAGCCAGGGTTTCCATCACTTCTGGGAGATGGCAACTGGTTTCTCTCCCAGAAAGCCCATAGCAGCTACATTTGGAAAAGCCCTTGTCGTCCGTTAGTCTCTCCCTCTCCTCTCCCTCTCTCTCTCTCTGTTTTCTTTTTAAAAATAGTATATTTGAGGATGATGTGTCCTTGGTAGTTTTGCCTGTCTCTTGCAAAGGGTTTCCAATCCCTTAGTTTAAATGGAATATTATTCCCAAATGGAAAAGCTCATCTACTGGCAAAGTCAGTGATATAATTTGTTTATATAGATCCAGTGCAACTAACAGGGAGGGGGTAAAAAAAGGAGAAAGAAGAAAATTCCTTCACCATCCCGTACTTGTTACTTGTCAAGTTGTGTACACTGTCAGTAAAGCTGTGCTCTTGAACGGTCAGGGATGGTGCGGCCCCAAAAGGCTGTTGGTAGGGAAAAGGAGACAGAGTGTCTGTCACTCTGGCTTGGAGGGAGCGTGCTACATAGTTTTCATTTTCTGCATGCATGATTAAAATTATAGGAGAAAAAAAATTCTTGGCTCTAGCAGTGGGAACCACACAGATGTGAACTGAATGGAAAGCTAATTTTTTTTTTGCTTGTATGTCACCACTTCCTGTGACCTGAAGGACAGATTTGTCTCAGAGTTTTCTGCAGTACAGGCAAAGACATTAATTACCCTTTTCAGAAATAATGGAAAAGAAGTGCCATGTTCAGTGTTTCGTGGTGTGCTTTCTGTGCTTTACTTTAGATGGGTCTAGCAGCTTTCCAAAATCTCAGATCTGTTGGAGATTTTCTTCCTTCCTGTGAAGTTGAGGATCCCAGACGGACCTGTGCAGCCTCTCATAAGGCCAGGTAAGGCACACACACAGACCATGAGCCCTGTGTGTCAGGTGGAGGAAAGCACATATGAACCATGTGTGCATTTATACACTCCATTTAGTAATGAGATTCACATACGCCATCTTCCTCCCCAGTCAGGGGACTTGATACACGTATGTGTATAGCCAGATATATTTCTGTTGCATGATCAAACACACATCAGCTATCTATATATTTCCTGGGGAGGAAAGTGGGCAGCCGGGCAGGGTTCCTTCTAGGGACCCGAAGGCCCTGCCAGCTGCGGTGGGTGCTGCAGGTATCCTGCAGGGCGGGTATCCTTGCCGCAGGGCACTGCAAGCAGGCAGCTGCGCCTGCCAGAGAGTATTTCCATAGCTGTCCATGCCTTGTTAGCCCACAGCCCCTCCTATGTGGGTGGGTTCCTACTCTATTCACGTTACCTGCGTTTTCACCCTCACACACTGTGCAGGTATCAGCAGGCATCAGCTTGCTGCTAATTGCCTCCTGCAGAGACCTCCCAGCTCCTCCTCACGGGCGCCGTCCGAGTTGCAGCTCTCCATCAACAGGCGTGGAAAGTCTCAGCCCGAAAAGCCAGGCACTTCACATGGTGCCTTACCACGAGGTTGCCGGGGTGAATAGACTAGAGTTTCACTTCCAAAGAACTAAGTTCAAATTTTGGTTTCGGTCATAGAGGGAATTATGTTTAAAGATCTTTTAATCCCTTGGGAAGCTTTCCAGTCCCCGGGGATATCGCTGCTTAATCACACCCTCAACCCAGTGCTGGGTCATTCTCTCTCAAGATAGGGCTTGTCCAGGGACTTTTATGGATTTTTGTTTGCTTGCTTGCTTTTTAAGTGGGACTATTTTCCAATTTAATTTGGGGGTGTTTGTGAAAGGTGGCTGAGAGTTGCTGAGAGTTTTTTGGTGTAGAAAGGTTGCTGAGAGTTTTTTGGTGTAGAAAAAGTTGAACATCCTTCTTTCTGGTTAAAAGGTACACGGCACAGGAAAATGTAACTGGGAGAGGGAGTAAGGTGTGCAAAGGAGAATGGGGAACATGGGGAGCCTGAGCCACAGTTGTCACAAGACAATCAGAGGAATTTCCAAATTGAAATATTTTGGATTTTGCTTTTTACGTGAAGTATTACACTTTTCCTAATGGAAGGAGGGAGGAAAGTATCTGCTGGTGTGGGCCAGAGCTGATGTAGTTACCTCTTTACTTGCTTTTGCATATGTCCCATGTTCAGAAGTACGATTATGCTTTGAAAGAGGAGTTCACCCAAAAATGTAAGGGGTGACAAATGCATCAGCCCCTGGCTAGACCTTTACATTTCAGTTCTGGACTCAGCAATCCCCCATTTATGATACAAAAGGAACATATTTTGTTCTGCTCCAGTAGCAGCACTCGACTGAGTGTTACTGGCTCATTAGGAAATTAGATGGTCTGTCTAAAGCTTTAGTCAAGGGACACATTTTTTAAGCAAATATGGAGTGTTCGAGTGATGCCAGCAATAACACTCTGTAAATTACAGATGAGGTGCACTGAGCAAGCAGTGTGTTATCTCTCTGAATGTTTAAATTTTTGCACATTTTGGCAACTTCTTTAAAGAAGGCAAGAGCTGGACTGTCAGCACTGATTTTAGTTTTGCAGTGCTATGGCTTTCTATTTATAATGGACGTGAAAAAGGTCCTGAAAACAGCGTGTCTTGTCAGTGAATTAAAAATTCCCTCATATCTGCAGTGTTTGCTTTAATTTAAATATTTGTCACGGTTAATAAAAGATAGCCTGAGAAAGAGGGATCAAAGCAAGTTTCCCAGCTCACATCAGTTTATTTGTGTTGTCTTCCTATTTGTGGTCAAAAATACAGTCCTGTATGAATGGCTATGATGCTCTATGGATGGCAAAGCGGGTAGTGGTCCATCGCTAACAGCCTTGGATGTTAATGTGGAGAGTCTGGCCTATCTTGTTTACAGCAACTGATAAAATGTAAAGTAAAGTGCTTACCTCGAATGCTCTGACTCTGTGCTGAGGCAATTTCCTGACGTCATCTTTAGGTGGAGAGGGAGACATGCCCAGCGTGCAGAAGGACGCAGGGTAGAGCTCTGGCTGTGCTTCCAGCTGCAGAACTGCCCACAGTTCCCTGATGCAGGAGGTGTGCTGTTGCAAATAAAAACCAGACAAGCTCAAATCACGTAATAAGCATTATAGGCTTCTCTTACTTAGTTCACAATGTATACCTTTGGGCAATGTTCAGACTCTCCAGTGCCTGCTAATGAATTTGTTTTCTTATACTTTACTGAGATTTGGATTGGCACTGAAGCCCAAAAGGGAAGAATCTAGCTGTCAAAAAGTGAATGTCTATAATGAGCGTACGGTGTGGATGGAAACCACACAGTTGTCACACAGCAGCTATGACATAAAAGATGCTATTGCTTCCATACTGTTTCCCATAAAGGAGAGAGATATTTTGGGAGGGCAGAAGATGTGATTATGGGAGACAGCTACATGGAAACTGTCATTGTATGCTCCATGCACTGAAATGGAGTAGTGTGCAGGAACAAGGCTGTTAGAAATATTTCAATAAATATTAAGTTCATGGATGAGTAACAAAAATATGTAAGCATTAATTAAACATGGCTGGCTAGCCTGTGCAGCATTGTCCAGTTGAGGAACACAGGATTCAGAGTGGGAAGCTGAGGTTTTCCTCCTGGCCCTGAAACCAGTTTTCTCTAAAATCTCAGCAAGTCATATTTTCCACTGATTTCATACACTTTGGACGAGCAGCATGTGCCCTAGTTTCCTCATCTCTAAAACACTGTTGTTTGCTAACATAACGTCCAGATCACTGTCAGATATTGGTTATAAGTTATATTAGGACCCTGGAGTGAATAGCTATGGAAGTCTGAGGTATTAATTAATCATCATTGGTTTTAGGCTCCTGGCCCTTTGCTGCATGACAGCAGAGTTTACAGCCCTGTATAGAGACCGGCCTTCCCTTTCTGTGTCCAGGACTTCTCCCGCCAGCCTCAGGCAAACCCCGGTGCTCAGGGCTTGCCTGCCTGCTGCCGTGCCACCCTGGCTGCTACCCCACTGCTCCCAGGCAGGCGCTCCTGCCTGCACACTCACGCCCAGTGCCAGGCTCCCGCAGGCAGTATCAGCTGTTGAAATAGCTTGGTAATGAACTCTAGGGCAGCCATTCTGTAATAAATTTATCTTCATGAAGTCTGATGACCATAAAGAGTAATCCTAACGTGTAGCATCTCTCTCCATAACAGCACAGCACCACGGGGGCCTGTATCTCAGGAACCCTCCGTGCTCCCTGTGGTCAGTACGTATGGTGAGCTCTACCCAGTTGCTCTTGCAACATCCTGCTTTCCTCCTGACACTTCAGCGATTCTGTGACATCTTCGGAAGTGCCCTTGAAAAGGTTGGAGAGAAGTAAGTAAATCTTTAAATAGGTTGCATTACTGAAAATTACTTGAACGATGAAGCAGAAGAAGAGAGTGTACAGATGACTAGTAGATGGCAAAGGACGAAAAAATAGGAGGCTGATGTACAGCTCATTCAGCGCCTGCGAGTCCTCCGGCTGTGTTGAGCGAAGGGCTGTACTGCTCATTAAGCCCTGCGAGCCCTAGCGAGGCAGAAGCAGAAACCAACACCTCAAACCTCCTTGCAACCAGTGGAGTGGCAAGGAGGTGGTGACGGTCATCTGCATGACTGATTTTTCCAGTCCCCTTTGTGTAGCTGCAGAAATACCAAACAGTAATCTCTAGGCCTGCACTGGAAATACAGAGACAGCCCTTCCCTGGGATGCAGTGGGAGGTGTGGGGGCTGCCTCCTGCTCCTTTTTAGCAAGAGAACATCTCTACAGCTCCCCATACCACCTTCTGCAGAATGACAACCAACATATGACTTGGGTTTGAAATCCTTGCAGCTGATGGAAAAACAATTAAGATCTCATTAAAATTCTATGTACAGAGCCAAGAAAAGGAAGATAATATCAGAGGAAAGGTGATACGTAGGACAGTACAGAGAATTCTCTTAAGTTAAGCCTGTCATTAGGCGGGAGCACAGAAGGTGCTAATTGTGCAGTGCATTTCATTCATCCCACAAAGAATAATTAACACTTTCTCTTCTGCCTTCCCCTTCACTGAAATGAATGGATTCAATACATACGCTTTCTTGTTAAGGCAGGAGTTGCTGTATCCTGGATCTGTATGTGCAGAAGAATTTTACCGCTGAGTTTCTTCACCTGCTGACTGTTGAGCAGGAATCATTACTAGTCATGTGAGGGAGTGCTGATTCATTAATCTCTTTGTGTCTTCATCTGTTGCTGTTACAGAAATTATGGACCCAAGATGGGGAAGCACTGGAGCAAGCATTGGAAATGGTTTTCAGGTAAGCACATGCTTCAATACTGCCCTAAGTAGGGAAGGACTTACCAGAGATCATTTTTACCCTGAAAGTGTGCGTAGATGTGCTGATGGGGAGGGAGCACAGTGCAAACAAGCACTGCTTGGTCCCATGTGGGCTGCCGGCAGCCTGGCAGGGTGCTGAGAATTTTTGCTTAAGATTTATTTCCAGGCTGATCCAGCCGCTGACAGAGAAACCAAAGCTCTTGCAATGCGTGGACTCTGACCTGCCTTGCTGCCCTGATCACTATCAGTCCTGAGCAATATTATTGTGACAGAACGACAGCTGCTTTGCGAAGCAAGTCTTAGCTTTGCCAGGTCCAGTTTGAGTGTTTGCACACAGCTTTCCGGCCTCCCACACTCGTTATGAAATTTAACTAGAGGTGATAGTCTTCACTTCCTTTTAAACTGGAGAAGATATCATTGCGTGATACTACGCAGCTGATGCTCTCTGCTCCACTGGTGACTACATTTGAAGGCTGGGGTGAAGTGATCCATGTCCATGTGGCCTTTCTACTTCACACAAACAATTCAGATTAATTAGTTAAAGATTACAAAGCACTCTGACATTCCTGGCAGAAAATGCTATCTCTAAGTATAACGATAATGATGCTTTACACCCTCTGATACCTTTGCAGGAGTCTCTGTAAGAGAAGCTATGCTTGTACAAGCTGGTGTGCTTGGTGTTAACTGAAGGTCTTCATCCCAATTCACGTCAGAGACAGCCCAAAGAAACTCTTCCCTTCTCCCTCGGTCTAGGCATCTTCAAAGTTTTGGGAAGTTTGCCTTAGGACATTGTGCTTTTGATGCCTATAAATGGCATCAGTAGACAGCTGGCTCTGAGGCTCGCTACAGCTGCGATGCGGATGAGGGAACTGCACAGTTACACAGCCACACCACTGCCCTGCTACCCCACTGTTTGCATTACACCAGCATGGCTAAAGGGGGCCCTTTCATCTCCACAGTAGATTTGCTTCTTGTTGGCGCTTTGGGCATACAAGAGTAGGCAGTTGCAAAATGCCAGCTTATTTTCAGCATTGTAGACACCTGCTACCATTTCCATAGCACATGGGCTCTGAAAGTGCTGAGCCAAATTCCTTCCAAATGTTTGCATGGGCTCTTGCGTGAGACAAAGGTTTAAGGTGCCCTTGCATCTCTTTGTCCTTTGACACAGCCTGAGACAGCAGCATCCTGTCCTCAATCCCACTGTTTCCACCGAGGTGCGAGCAGCCTTAGCTGCTGGCGACTGGGGGACGTCTGTACACCCACACCTCTCCTGTCCTGTCCAGTCCTTGGTTCACCTGCTAGCCCCACAACTAACGTTTGTGGGGCTTACATTGTTTCCATATGCCCCCTTTTAGCCCACTATTGCATCCAGTCCAAGCGGGCACACAGGTAATCTCTGACTGAAACTGGGCTTGAGGGAGAAAGAAAAGAATTCACGGGGCTAAAAAGGGCTATGCCAGAAACAAGCTCCCTCACATTTCTTGAAGCACTGAGACTATTCCTAACCTAAGCACGACGAGCTGTACATGAAGTCACTTAGGAAGGGTCGTCTTCTTTGGGCCAGTCTAACTGTGGCTACATAGTCCTTACTTGGGCTGCACCTGACCTATTTTCATTCACAGACTCCTCACCACCCATCTATGAAGCTTATGTTCCTCTGAACGAACCAGGAAGCTAAAAGTAACCAAATGTGATAATCAAGCAGGGGGAAGTAGGGGAGGAGATTGCTTTAGTGCTTTGCTGAAAGCTACAATATATACGGTTGCTGATGGCGAGAGTAATTGGTGTACCGGTAGGCCCAAAGGGATATGCATGAGGTGTGAGCGGGTAGGGTGTTCAGGGGTAAAAGCATGCCGGCTGCCACTGTAGGAGATGCTCTCTGTCCAGCAATAAAGAAATTCTCTTTTGTTGGGAGCTGTCAGCTTATGGGATCAGTAAAGCTTGCATATATAGATCATTATCCTGTAGGTCTCCAGACATTCATACAGTGTGGCAGAAACAGCTAGAGAAATTCCTAGGCAGATGAGGAGCAATTACCTATCCCAATCTCTCCAACTGGCTGAGGTGCCTGTCTTGGTTTCATTCCTTTGTAAATTGAAACAGCAGATAAAATCAATGAAACCAAAACCTGCAGGTTAATGACACCAAAAATAGCCATTCCCTTCCTGCTGGAAGGGTAGGTCGTAGCATTACAACAGGCTATTGTGATTTTTGACACAACTCCTGTGTGGCAACCAAGAGGCATTTCTGTAAGAGCTGTGAATGCAACTCGGTCGCCAGTGTAGGTGAGGGAGGATCTCTGTTGGTTTAGGAACAGGAGATCACCAGCTTCCAAAGTTTTGGAATTATCACTGATTTTCTCACGCCTAACAGAAAAAATTTCTCCTGCTGGGCACCCGAATCCAGAGGCCACTTTTAAACCTTGTTTTGTTTTTTCTGGTTGAAGTGCAAGAAACATTTCTAACATGCAGTCCATTCTTACAGGCACATTGACTTGAAAGTTAATCATAGTTCTGGCCCCAGATGGTTACAGTGCATCTGCTTCTCTGTCTGTGGGAGTCTTAAAGGGTACTTGATAGCTGTCCAAGTAAGTGCTTAAAAATTGTGTCATATAAAGGTAAAATAACAAGATAGCATAATCCAGAATGATCCCAAAGGAAATGGAGGTGGAATAAATGTGTCAAGCCCTCAGCTGTGCCCTATAGATTTCACCTGAAATACAGATTATTGTACAGCATGCATGAAGTCTTACTCATAGTAGATGTGCACTGAAGATGTACCTACCTATTTTCATCAGGAAAATGCTATAGAAATATACTTCCTGCTTTGCCGTGGACAGGAATCTTAAAATTAGGTAACATGTAAACAAATGTAAGCAAAACATTTTTCAGCAATATTATATTATATTATATATTATATTGTATCGAAACTTGCTGTGGCTGTCTGTAAGTAAGCTTGTTTTGCAAATTGGTTTCAAAACAGCCAGCACTCTCTTTCATACCAGAAGCCCTTGATAAGTCAAGAAGAATGGTGCAAACTATTTACAGTCTCCTTCTGTCCTTCCTGTAATCCTAGGCAAGATAAATATAGAAATCTCTAGGGCTGAGATGTGAGATGCAGTATTGATGAGCAAATGTGGAACAGGCCTCACTCAAAACATCATTAGATCAACTGGTGAATTAAGATGGAGATGTAGCTAATTCAAATCCTGTTTAAGGGGGGGCTTCTGGGTCCCTTGCAGGCTTGTAGAGAGGCCAATAACGATGAGGTCTGAGACCGTGGGAAGTTTCAAGTGATATGAAGCTTGATCCAAAGCTCAGTGAAGCTGAAGAAAATCCCCCATGGTGCATGAATATTGCATGTGTTATGGGACTTTCTTTTTTTGAAGAACAATTATCTCAAATGCAGAGACACAAGAATTCCACTAAACCTCAGCCTTGTTCTGCATGAGGGTTACAACAGATAGGAGGGAAGAAGGAGCTGCTTTTCTTCTCAAGGTGAATGTGATGACAAAGTTAATTTTTCGATCATTCCCCAGAGTCATATCCAAGCGGACAGAGAAGTCAGTAAGGCTCTCTAGATTGAGTTGCGAGAGATGAAGAAAATAGGGAGCCAGTATGCCATACCTGCCATGAGCAAGCAGAGAAAGAATAGAGGGAATCGGGCATGACCCCTTGCCTCATCCTCACCACGTCTGCTCAGGAGAAGCAAGCCATCACAGACAGTCAGCAAACTGCATGTCTGTCACGGACGCAACATGTTCCCTCTCTTCTGGAACAAGCTGTGAGCACAAAGTATTGCGGTGTAAGTAAACCTTTAATGAAGGTTGAGCTTTACAACTACACGTATTAAGGCCCTGCAATAATAGTTTACAAACAGGAATCATGTGTTTTGCTTTATCATAATAATAATCAGTGGTACTCGGGAGCTATTCTACCATCACTGAAACTCACTGCTGCAGCCTGGAAAACCCTCTCTTTCTGAAAAGACTCAAAGAAGGGCTGCTAACCGTGCATATGATCGCTGGGCAAATGATATGGCAGAAGTCCATCGAGCAATAGGCCAAGTAGGTACGTGGAAATCAGCAAGTAGTAATACGCTACCCTGGGAATAAATACCATGGTATGCCACACCACTGGGGACAAAACGTTAGTGCAAAATGTGTGCGTAATACCGTGAGCAACCCTAAGGGATAAGCATCTGTATTTACAACACTCCTTACTATTACTAATGCCACACTCAGCAATTCTGTATTAAAATTGGTATTTGTTGTTTAACACATTGCTGAGGACTGATTTACGATTTGATTCCAACTCCTAAATGAATTGCAATTATTCTGGCAGTTATTAATTGTGTAAATTGATGTGCAGGAGTTTATCTCACAGTATCCAATCTGTTTTTTATGGCTGCTATTTTATTGCTCTGTGATTGCTCTAGGATTGGCTTTGCTTGCCAATACTTACAAGCTA
The DNA here is from genome assembly GCF_000690835.1 of Fulmarus glacialis. Lineage (NCBI taxonomy): Eukaryota > Metazoa > Chordata > Aves > Procellariiformes > Procellariidae > Fulmarus > Fulmarus glacialis. The sequence goes on along the minus strand of NW_009220152.1, from coordinate 28,291 downwards.
AAAACAAGATTTAATATATTTGTTGGCTTAAATGTAAGATTGGGGGCAGGGGTTGTTTAATTTGTGATTTGGGATTTTTCCTCTTCATCTTCCTGAGTTTTTTCTATTAATTTCTAATCCAGTTGCTCCAAGTCTGTGGTATATTGATCTGTTTCTTATAAAAGGAAGAATAGCAATTTTTCCTGAATAAGCAACAACACTTGGTGATGCGTCTTCTATTTAGGCAAGAAGAAAGAATCCAAGCAGGGACAGTGCTCCCCAGGGAGGGGGAGAATTGTCACCAGTGCAACATCATAGCACTGCTCTGAGTATCTCAGCCTAATGGGACTGGGGGACAGGAAGACTTTGGCCTTTGCTAACACTGTGTACCCTCCTCCCTCAAATCTCTTTTTTCCCAGAGGGATGTCTCCACTGGGGAGGGCAGCAGTCAGAGCAAGCATCAATATCAGGGATCAAGGAAACCACAGGCTAAGGGGTATTTCAAGTCTGCCTCCAGCAGAGTGAGAAGATTGGGATTAGCTGCCCAAGTCAAGGTCAGATGCTCTCTAAGAGAACATTAGAGGCATAATCTGTGGGGAGGAAAAAGACCTATTCAAGCAAAGGGCATACAAACAAATGGAATACATTCACATTGGCAATTAGAAAGTTTCTGTCAAAGCAGTGACAATCTAGAGCCAGGAAGAGAAACGGGAAGAAGAAAGCTACCTGGTTTTAAAGTGGAGCTGGAGCAGATAATCTCAAATCTTTCTGGGCGCTGTGTCTCTGACAGAGCCTGGGCTCAATAGCTTGCTCACATTGCTACATCAAGGCTCCCCTGCGGCATGATGAGGTCCTGGCACTTTGTGCAGTTTCCCACCATCCTGCTTGATCTTGTGGTGACAATGTCTGGCAGAAAGGGTTACCCCAGATCCTACCTTGCAAGGATCTTGGGCCTTTCCAAAGGGCTCTGACGTGTCCTGGTCAAGAGCAGACTGAATTTATAGTCAGCCCAAGCTGAGGCTGAGAAAATCTGGCCATCACATGCTGGAGATCTTCAGCTTCAAAGCACCCTTGCGAGCACTCTAGCAGGTAGAGCATAGACAGAGCCTGTGACCCCTGATCCTTTGTGAGCTTTGCAGTGGTTAGTTATGGTGAGCTGCTGTTTTGGGTCCTCCTGGTTTCCACGTACTTTCCAGTCTAAAGACTCTGAACTCAGAGTGTTCAATAAAGCACATAAATGGCCTTGGGCTTTCCTGAAGTGTGAAAAACTTCAGACTAGATTTCTGCAATGCTGTATGAGCGTTACTTTACCCCTGTGCCTCCATCCAGCCACCAGCCAAAAATTCTGTGGGAAATGGGATCTTGATGTCAGCGTAGAGTGGTGGGTGATTCCCTTATGATTTGGGGTGAGCTGAAGCTTTGATCATGAAACCTCACAGACTGGAACTGTGAGGAGAAAGAAGGAGAACATGCAATGTTCTTTCAAAAGGTTGCAGAGTTTCTTAATAGCTCTTCCCTGGAGCCGTGTGGAAATCTCGCTAAGCCACCCAAATGCTTTTCAGAGCTTTTGCTGCATGGAAGCATCCTCAAGGCTGTAATGCAGGCTTTGGCTTATAGCCAAAATTGTTATTTCCAATAATAATAAGTTGATTGATTACTGCCATCAATTCCTGGCTGCTAGAAATGACAAAGAAAAATATTTCAATTATTTTTTAATTACAGGATAGAAAATAAATAAGCCCTGCCATTCTGGGACCAAAATATGGGTTAGGCTAGTCCTGAAAACTAGAGAGTGGAAAATTCTACTTTCAGATACTGAAAAATTATTTAAAAAATAAGAAGTCACTGTGTAAAATTTAATAGAGTAAGTGAACATAATCTTAGCGGCTCAGAGATACAGAACAAGCCTGTGATGTAGTGACTAGTAGCAGCCCTTTGGGTAGATATTGCTTATCTCACAGTATATTGATGTCTCCTCTAGGCCTGAACTTGTTAGACATGATGCTTCAGTCTCAGGGTAGATTACTGCAGTAGTTTTTTACCTCAGGACATACAAACTCCATCCTACTAACTTCACCATAGATAAATTTTCATTATATGTATGAATTCCCTACTGTATACATCAAAAACTGATCATGACTGGAGTGTCAATAAGCAGAATGTGAGAATGTTTTGTAATCCTTTCATCCTGCTGGGCATGCTTTTCTTTCCCCACATTTATATATACTTTTTATAAGGGGAGGAAATAGGTAAGAGTCTCATATTATGCTGAAAGACAAGAAGACATGAGAATATTTGTACTTTCTGATCTAATGTGGTGCAGAATAGCCTTTCAGTCTTGAATAGGCCCATACTCTTTTGCCTTGAGCCGAGACAGACTCAATACAGGAACACTGGCATTGTAGAAATTATTCCCACCAGCATGAGCTGCCTAGGAAACACAGGCTGAGGAAAAGTTTACAGAGAGAACAAGAGAGAAAAGACTGAATTTTAAATGCCCGGAGGAAAAAATATTAAGAAAACAATATGCCCTCTTCTGCTGAAGGCTTAATCAAGTTTGGCCTGAGCTTTCTGGCTTGAGGAACTTTGGATCCTGCTATGATGGTCCTGCTATAATGACTGGTCATGTGCATTTGTTTCAGAAAAGCTTGCCTAGTTGTAGAGCACTGCTGATTGCCTGGCTTCTATAAAAAAAGACAAAGGTTCTGTTTCAGCTTTGAACTCATTCACTGGTCAAGCTAGTGAAGTGAGTGTGGCTCCAATGAGGGATGAAGGAAGACTGCAAATCATGAATGAGGGTGGTAGCAAGGAGGAACCTGGTCATCTTCACTGAGTGTTTTAGAGGGAGAGGAGTTTGTCTGAGGATGGAGAATGTGAGGAGACTTGGAGGCAGCAAGAGAAAATAGCCCATATATAAAGTTGAATCCAGATTCTTCCGAGAGGAACACAGTGACAGGACAAGAGACACCAAACACAGGTGCAATGGGGAAATTCTCATTCGTTATTAGGAATTTTTTTCTCACTGGGAGGGTGGTGCAGCACTGGAATTGATGCCCAGAGAGTCTGTGGGACCTCCAACCTTGGAGATACCCAAATCTTGACTGGATGAGGCCCGGAACAAACATGACCTCAGCAGGCCCTACTCTGGGCAAGTGGTTGTCCCAAATAACCTACAGAGATCCCTTCCAGCCTGAATTATTCCGTGATTCTGAGTCAGATCCTACAGCTGGCAAGGGAAGGACCTTGGCTATCATGCTTAAGGATGGGGTAGTGTGAGTCTCTGACTCATGACTAGGCTGGAGTCACTGAGGAGTTCAGTGTATTTCATGACTGTATGTCAGATTTTATGGGGAGCCTGACAGCTACAAACTTTTTGACTCTGCAAGGCAAGAAATTATTTGCTGACTCATATCACTAATAAATTGTTGTATTTATCCTGTCCAGCACTGGCAGCTGATCCCTTTGAACTTTTCACGATGCTTTGGACCAGGGCAGGAGATTAGTTCCCTTGAAAATGCCTTCTCCATGCATGCTCTGAACCAAACTTTCAAAGCCTCCAGTTCCCCAGCTGAAACTTGGTCTGCAGGGAAAAAGCTTCAAGCAAATGGCAGCTGGATGGATCAAAGCTAATGCTCTGGGCTACACCCTTCTCTTGAGGGATGCTCTGGGGACACAGCTGTTTGTTGGTTCTTCATCGCAATGGTAATGCTCTAGGTTGCAGTGGATGAGTTGATGGATTGCTGTTTACATCAATATTCTCTGCTGGAAAGCAAAATTCAAGGAACAGCTCTGGTATTTTATCTGCTTTATGTGGGAACATAGTCAGTGATGCCCATAATTCATACTATGGTATGACTGGGACTCTGGTATGTCACACAGCATTTCAAAATTGAGTGTGACTACTTCAAGTATTAAGCTTAGCTGTAGATGTGTTTTGTTAACCATATGATGTATGTATAACAGTTTTATATAACTGAAGAATAAGAAGTGGACTTCTCATTATCTAGCTGGACAAGTGCCACTAACAAAGGGGCAGACATACTTTAATTTGGACAAAAATCCCTATTTCAGTTATATTCAAAATACAGAATTTCAGGGAGGTGTGTTTTCCTTTGCATTTCCATAGCATAGAAAGGAGGTTGGAAGCACTAATAACAGTACCTCAGATTGCTGCAGCAGCTGCTTGTAAGTTTGTGCCCCAAAAACATTTTCTTGTCTTGGCATGAACGAGTACATGTGTGTGCACTGCGTGCAAACTGTTTGATCACTCCTGTCATGCACAGCCTGGCAGAGATATGGTGTTTCCTACACGAACTGCCATCTCGCAAGTGAAAGGCTAAACATTGAGCAGAGACTAATAAGATTCCAGTTCTGCAGCACATTTTAATTTTCAGCAGTTTGTATTCTGCCATATACCCAACACTCTCTCCTACGGGAAAAAAGCAACATAATTGAACAAAATCTATCCCATGTTAATGTACTCTGTTTCCTTCCATTATTGTATTCGTCAGAGGAACTATTTAGAGAGAAGGCTTTTTCACAGTATTGTGTATCGTCCAAGTTTTTTTAGTTGGTCAGGGGATTTTTTTTTAAATTTGTTTTCAAGAAAGCACTGTTTTAGAGGTTACATTTTCAGAAGCCATTGGATTTCAGCCATTTCAGATACATAGTGAGAAGGGAGGAGACAGTAAGGACTAAAAAAGATGATTATTTTTCCCATTGCCAGCAGGAACATCCTCATCTGAGTCCCATTAGAGAGGTAACTGCCTACATTAATAAAATAAACCAATATGTAATCACTACCAGTCTTAATGCTGGGGCTGAATGACCTAATTTAGTAACTCATTTATGCTGTGTTTTAGTAGTGTGGCCTCTCTCGTGTTATCTGAGTAAATAGAACAGATGCAGATGCTTGCCAGAGGTTCAGAGTCTCATAAACTTGTCTCTATAGGCTAGCTTGAATATGCCTTATAAATTCACTGGTCTTCACTTACTGGAATCAAGCTTCAAAGCAAGCATGAAAGCTAGAAATGCAATATTTATACTTACAGATCCAGTTGTTGTAACTCAGATCAGTCAAACAGCAAGAATGTGCTAGAGAGAGAAATGAGACATACGAGAAATAACACATAAAGCACTTCTTTTATTAATTATTTTCCACTGGCTTTACTGAACCTGTCTTCCATCAGTGTCTGAGACATGGTGAAGAGAGTTATCTTGCTATCTTTGTAGAGGCATTTTCAGTCTCTTACAGATCTAATTACCTAACTGAAGGACAACTAGTTTGCAGATGAACAGGACTTTTCCTCTGTGGTTTGCGTTTCTTTCTGTGGTTCCCTCTCCGATTTCTGTATTTTTCCTGTATGGGGGAATCCATCTCCAGTGAAAGGCGCCTGTGTGCTTTGGAGTGCATTTGCTGAGGATGATGAGCAATAGCTGCTGTGTGTCAATAGTTGTAAATACAAACAAATCTGTGAGAAAACCCAGTAGCTAATCCAGTTCTCCAAAAACACCTGATGGAAATAAATAAGGCAAAGCATGTGATCCTTCAGCCCCTGCAGAAGTGGGGTTTCTCAGGTGAAGGCCGGTAACATCTGTGTTTTGAGCAAATCCCTGAGCATGCCAATGGCTGGTCCAGTCTCACAGCGAAGCGACCGGGCACAGGCCACCAGCAACTTGGAGGTCAGCACAGCACTTGTGTGAAAGGTAGCCAGGATGCTGGGGGAGGCAGAGAGACCGCAGCATCCTTCTGTGCCCAACAGCAACCACAAAACTTGCCAGGGGAGTGGGACCCACCAAGGGTGACTGTTCTCATCACTGCTCAGCACCAGCTCTTTGCCAGTGGAAGAAATGATGACATCTGTCTCAAGACTCGTCTTTTTAACACCAGCAATATAATTTCTTCCTCTTCCAAAATGGATTGATCTGAAGCCCTAACTTTCAGCTGGTTTTCCATAAGCATATTAATTTTTTGAGAATGAACTCAGTTTTTCCAATTGCCTTCTTGATTAGTCTAATGAATTTTCCCCCTTCTCTTCCCATCATCAAATACACTTTCCCAGATGATGGAGAGGTTCTTCTCTGGAGGAAAAAGATTATTCTCTGACACAGAAAAGATTTTAAATGAAGATTTAAAAATGCCTGGTGATTTAGGCGTTCTCAATATTTCAAGAACTAAGTTTGAAACATTGTAAAGTGACAACAAATGCCAGGTACCTGCCCTCTGATCCCTGATGCTATTTATTGGAGGTATCCTAAATTGGCATACAAAATCATCACTAATTTTTGGCCAAAACGTATCTCAGACATTCGAAAATCTCATTCCCAAACTTCTACTTCTGCCCCAGATCAGAGGGTTGGCTGAAAGTTCCAAATATGAAGTTTAAAACAAACAAATAAATAAATAAATACTTGGATCTTTTTAATTGCTTTCTGTTTTCTGAACTTTCATGGTTCATATTTTCAATCTAATTCTTTCTGGCCTTTGGAGAGAGAAGATTTCCTTCCTGCCTTGCTTTCTAACTAACTAGCAAGGCTAAGGATTTAAAAAAAATTTGCACAACTGAAGGAACTTTCCTAAATAGGATATATCTGCCTACAGCCCAGGCCTAGGCATCCAAGCTAACACCAACAAGTCACTGTATAGGCACGTTGGTAGATCTTCTTCTGTACTTACCTAACGCAAATCTTCTCCTCCCTGTCTTTCTGCACAGCCTCTGCTGTGATCACACGTGAGACCCTGTTGTGCCCAGTTGCTGCTTTTTGCTCAGCCGTTCTGCACGGTTCCATCATCTGTCTCAGCATCCCATGGTAAAAGGACTGGGGGAGGTAACTGCCATGCTTCACATACGAGGTACAAATCACGTTACTTTTTACCTGTCCTGCTTAATACAATTCACATATTTCCATTTTTTAGATTTTGTTATTTACTCTTGCTAGAAACCAAGAATGTTAATGCAGATTTCCTCGCTCCCTAGACCTGAACACCCAAAGGTGTGGTGAGTTTTCACCAAGTGTTCTTAAAGAACAACTCAGTATGAGAAATCCTCCTACAAATCCCACATGAATCCATGTAATCAACCCTGCTAATCCACTGCAGACTGCAAACAGCCATAGACAGGATTCCAAACAGTTAATTTCAAATAGCTCATTTTCTCTCATCTCTGCACAAATTCCTGTCATGTTTCATTACATGTAAACAACTCAGAAACTTAATGACATGCCTTTCAGTCAAAAACTAGTATGGCTTTTCAGTCTGAGCAGATTAATTGCAGTTTGTAACAATATAAAGTGATGCAGTCTGATCAGAGTGTCTATTGTTCTTTGGGATAAAATATTTTATGTGAATGAAAAGCCAAGTTTTCTGCTGGCACAACTTTATTGACTTCTGTGGAAAAATAAAATACTCATGTAAAATCCATAGTACATCATTGTTCATGTGCTGTTATGGTAAATAAATTTTATAGGCTTCTGTAAATTAGATGTGCCAGATCAGATTCCAGACCCTATGGAAATGGCATTGTCGATGAAGTGAGGCAACAGGAATATTTTGCTTTGGAGGAGACACTTCTGAATGATTCTTTTAGCACTTTATGGTTTTGAAGGGGTTTCCTACTTCCATTTTTTTCACTGCCCCTGTCTTCTTCCCAATATATTGCTCTTAAAACCTGCTTGTCATTCTCTTTAGTTTCATTCCTATGTACTCTAGAGTTGTTTTTCTATTCTTGCTACAGGCATTGCTCTGGTGTTTTGTGGCAATCCTATAGACCCAAGCAACTCAAGTACTGTTAGTTGCCAACAGGATCAATGTGAGGAACTTCCATGAAACCTCTCTGAATACATCCCTCACTGAGCAATATGTCCCTCAACACTTGAGCATGGGATTTTCCTCTTCCTTTTTTTTTTATCTCCAACTCCTCTCATTTTTTAAAGCAAAACATTGCAGAAAAGACATTCAAGTAGATAATTAATGCATGGTTTGCTTGGGTTTTTTTTAGCGGGGGGGGGCGGTGTGGGAAGTCTCTCTGAGGCAGATATACTAATGCATAGCTGCTTGGTTCAGTCTCTTCCTTTGAAACATTTTTGATTTGTTTGTCTGTTGTTTTGTATAAAACCAGTTTTGTTTAGTTTAGTTTTCTTTTTTTATTTTTCCAGTTGCAGAATGCCATGGTTGGGGGTGATCACTGCCCAGAGAGGTCAAAAGTTGTTTGTGGTGTTTTGAATCCCATGTAACTGTACCGGGGGGGGCTGAAATTTTTTTGACAAATGTGTGGGCTTGCCAATGCAATTCCACCCTGTCCATGCTGCTGGACTAAAAATGAAGGTCACAAATATTCTACAGAAAATGCCAATGTCTGATTGGTTTGCCTCCTGTTGAGTTATCAGGATTCCAACAGGATTTCACTTTTACAGGACTAGCACGTTTTATAGAACAGGAGGCATTTTTAATGTAATATTTGCAATATTACATTTCACTATTACAATACTGCCTGACATTGGGGACCAAAGCAAAAGTACTAGATGGAAAAGTACAAGCCGCTTCACTTTGAACTAAAGCTGTGTGTATTGGCACGGGGGAGCATGTAGTTCACATCACCAGTGGGACGTGTTACATATAGATCTCATTAAACCAGGCTGCAGAATTGGCGATGTTTAAATCAGCATTGTAAAATCCTGAAAAAGTGTAAAAATGAGGAAAAAAATTACATTATCAAAATATTGAGTCGTTACTTTGATATGTGTAGAAATCCTTTCTACAGAAATAGATTTTCTTTTTTTTCCCCCTGTCCATTTCTGGAAGGCATGCTCTTTATTTTATATATCCACTCTGAGTGGGTAGAGGCTTTTAGTTTTTGATGGGAGGGGTTTTGAAAGAAGCTATTTTCACACTGCACGTAATAGCATGGTTGGAATGACAATTACTGCAAATTCTTCCATTTCTGGGTGTGAAGATCCCCAAAGGCAGCAGGAACCGCTATTGCTACCCATGTGGTTTGTCACTTGAGGGTTGGGTTTTTTTTTTCATTTATCCAGCCTATCTGTTGTAAGCCATCACTCCTTAGGCAAGTACAGGGAGTTTTGATCTCAGATTGCATGTTTGCACACAGTTTTTGCTTACTATGAACAACTTCAGATGAAATATTACTTAATTGTTCAATAATTGTATGCAATTTTAGGACCAATTAATTCCTCTTTGGGTGATTTTAATTACTTTGATGAATATTGAGGCATGGTACAATATGTTCCTCCCATGAGAATGTTTAGCTGTTCTTAAGTCAGAGGCTGTTGGGAATAAAACAAAGCATCTGAGAGAATCAGGTTTTCATAAAAAAATAAAAAAAGCACCCTTCATAAAGACTTTTTAAAGGGAAACTTCAATGTTAGTTGAACATTACTGATCACTTGTGCAGCTGGATAAACACAATTCTTTTACAACTGTGGTAGGCAGAGCATGAGGGTACTGGAAAAAAATGTGACTTGATGTTGAATTTTCCTTAACTGAGCTTTCTCAAAGCAATGTGGATTAACAGGTCATGAGGTGACTGCATGGGCAAAAAAGATATATAGCAGAGAATGACAGAAATCAAAACTAAGAGGGATGTTTGTTTTTTTTTTTTAAAAGCCCACTGTGGTCATCTCCAAATCTTGCCGGTCAAGAACTGTTCCCAGTATAAGCCAGATTTAACCAGAAGATTTACTTGTCACAATCAGTAGCTGTAAGTATCAGTAACTCTGAAAACAAGGGATTATATTTTCTTCTTTCTTCAGATTCTGTTTTGTCTACTGAATGGGGAGTGGAACGTTACCGGAGCACAGGTACCTCCACCTCTGGCTTACCTGTGGCCTCCACCAGCGGTGACCAAAAGCTGTGGTCACCTAAACCACCCTCTGAAGTCCTGCATGAGGTACCCATGAGTGCATATCTGCAATGTGAAAACCCTGACAGTGGGCAGCACTCAGAGCTGTCATCAGCAATTGGACCTTTAGGACTTCTTCAGGCAAGTGCTGCAAGCACAGTGAGGACAGAGTGAGGACAGAGTGCTGCAAGCACA